>NW_026652285.1:102526480-102676805 GCF_009828535.3 Hylobates moloch
TTTCCCCTCCCCTCCCCTCCCCCTCCCCTCTCTTCCCTCCATCCCTATGCACCAATTATATGCCAAGCTTGGAGGGATGGCCCTGCCTGTTGCTGGCCAGATCCTTGTACCCCAGGGCTGGATGGTACTAGGGTTCTCTACAAATGTGAGCCGAGTGAGTGGGGGATTGAGGCTGGAGGCAGCAGCCATGCTGGGCTGGTAGGGCATCTGAGCCTTTCCATCACCTGGACTCTGCCCTGCCGTCCTCGGGAGCCAGGGACAGTATCCTGGTCAGCTCAGGCTGCCATGATGAAATACCATAGACCAGGCAGCTTAAACAGCAGACACTCCTCACAGCTCTGGAGGCTGGAAGCAGATGATCAGGCTGCTGGCCCAGCTGGGTTCTGCCAGGGTTCTCTTCCTGGCTGGCAGCCTCTGCCTTCTCTCAGGTCCTCTCATGGCCTTTCCTTGGGACCTATGGTGGAGAGAGGAAGGATGCTGCCTGGCATCTCTTTTAAAAGGACACTAATCCCCATGGTAGGGGCCTCACCCTCATGACTTACCCAACCCCAATCACCTCTCAGAAGCCCTATCTCCAATACCATCACACTGGGGGTCAGGCTTCAACATATGGGTTTGTGGGGGACACAGTTCAGCCCGTAGCAGACAGGGCTTAGGCAGGTGAAGACACGGTCCAGCCTGTGCCCTGGGAAGTCCCTCTGCTGCACCAGGGAGGGTGGCTCAGGGGCAGCATGAAAGGCAGGGAGAGCAGCCAGGGGCCACCGCCATGACTGAACTCAGTGAGAAGTGGATGGAATGAGGTTGAGGAAGACTTGCCGCCCCGTCACTGCCAGGAGTGCGACAAAGGAAGCAGCGTCAGGGACTGTACCCTGCGGTGGTGGGTGGTGGTGAGCCGGGGGGCACTGTGTTGAGGGCTGGGGAGTTGTGGAGGTGTCTAGGGGCAGATGGACACAGGGGTAGGGAGCTCAGTGGAAGGTCTGGGCTGAAGAAAGATGGGGGTGGGGGTGCTGCCCTGGGCGTGGCTGAAGTCCCAGATGTGTGGGTGGGGGAGGGAGGCAGAGCAGGAAGAAAAGGATGGGTCAGCCCTGCAGGCGGCAGCCCCTCCTGTCCCCTCGCCCCATCCCAGGCTGATGGCAGGCACCCTTCACCAGGCACATTTCTGGGTGTTCTGGGCTTCCCCACTCATAGCCCCATCCCCACAAACAGGCAGCTGCAGCCGTCAGCTGACAAGAGGCCCCTCCAGGAGTCTCCAGTGCTGCTGACAGCATCACCTGTCTCTGGATGCTTATAGCTCCCGCCCCAGAAAGCTAACTGTGGCTAAGGCAGAAAGGGTCATTCCTGTGGAGCCACGGTGGCCACAGAAGCAGCTCGCTGTCCTCCCTGGGTCACGGCAGAGGGTCACGGGGGAGTCTGTGTGAGGAGGCTTTCTGGGAGCCAGAAAGCAGAGATGAGGCCCTGGGCAGAGCACTGGGCTGGGAGTCCGGCCTCTCCCCTGACCTCAGCAGGACTCGGGGCCTCAGCCTCCCACCTGTACAATGAGGGGCAGACCAGAGGGCCTTCAGCTCTGGCCTGTGAGGGTCCTGGGCTCCTGCCTTATTTGGGGGGCTCCGGGTTAGCAGGGGGAGGGATGGCTGCACAGACCCATGGAGTCACAGTTGTCTGCGTGGGTCCAGGGCACAGCAGTGAGTCTGGGATTTGGCTGTCTTGCAAGAAGATGGAGGGGTGAGTGCAGCTTTGGCTGGGGCAGCCACCAGGTACTGAGGGGGATGCAGGGGTGGGGTGGTTGACAGCCTGGGCTTTAGCATTGGACAGACCAGGGCTCCGATCTTAGCTCTGCCACTGGCTTCAAGCTGTGACCTCACGCAGGTTCCTTCATCTCTCCGACCTTTAGTTTCCTCGTCTGTGAGATGGGGATTGTGATGATATCCGCTTATGAGTTCATTGAGCCACGAGTGAAATTATGGTTACAATAAGTGCTCATCTTCATGCCTGTCACTTGGGGATGCCAAATGGTACCCTTTACACTTGAGCCTCGAGGCTGCAGTGAGCTATGATTGCGCCGCTGTGCTCCAGCCTAGATGATAGTGAGACCCCACCATCTCTCTCTCTCTTTTTTTTTTTTTTTGGAGACAGAGTCTCACTCTGTCACTCAGGCTGGGGTGCAGTGGCGCTGTCTCGGCTCCCTCCAACCTCTCCCTCCTGGATTCAAGCGATTCTCCTGCTTCAGCCTCCTGGGTAGCTGGGATTACAGGTGCCCAACACCATGCCTGGCTAATTTATATATATATATATATTTTAGTAGAGATGGGGTTTCCCCATCTTGAACCCGGGAGGCAGAGGTCGCAGGGAGCCGAGATTGCGCCACTGCACTCCAGCCTGGGTGACAGAGCAAGACTCTGACTGAAAACAAAAAAAAAAACAAAAACAAACAAACCAGAGTCAGGAGACAAAGCAGGACTGTTTGGGGCTAAGGAGGGCAGGGAATTGAAAGCGGTCTGGCAGGAGAGGAATCAGAACCATCCTTGGAGCAGGAGGCTGGAGCTGGGCTCTGCGGTCGGGCTGGGTGCAGCTGGGGAAGGTAGGCTGTTGTGGTGTTCTGCTCTGGGTAGGTGAGGTATGGCATAGCTGCACCCCTGGGGGCCAGGGCTCTGCAGGAACAGTGACCTTGTCTAGGGCGGGCCCAAGGAAAGGCTTTCTGGGATTCTGGGATTCTGGGATTCTGAGCTTCGGCAGCTGCCAGGCCCCAGTGAGAAAGGGTGGTGTCTGAGGTTAGGTCCAAGACCGTCTTCCTCCTTGCAGTAATTTTCCAACTTGTGTTTATATCTCTCTGGAACTTCCCTAATCCCTGAGGCCAGGAGGGAAATTTGATGTCATGATTTGGATGGATGAAGGGTATTTCTGGAGACAGATGGAAAGAACAAAGAGGTAGAGGCTTTTCCATGGTACCAGACTCAAAGGGTTAAAAAAAAAAAAAGGCCAGGGACCTCCCTGCCGCAGGGGCCTGGGACAAGGACCTGAGGACGGTGCCCAGGGGCTGCCGAGGGAAGGACCTGCTCGTGGCCTGCTGAAGGAGAGACAGGATCTTGAGTTTCTGTTTTGGGAAATAACTTCTTTTATTCTTCTCCTGATTATAAAAGTCAAATGATGCTTAGGGAAAAAGAGATTTGGAAGAAACACTGCAAGCTATTAACAGTGGTTACCTTAGGGAAGGGCGTGGGATTTGGGGTGTGTGGAGCAAGAATTAGGGGAATTTCTGCCCTTTGTGTATTATTAGAATGTCTTATAACTCCTGGTTTCCAGGACAGCCCTTGTTTAGCCAGTCGTCCTGGGGTCACTATTGATGCAGCCCCTTTTCACTCTTGAGTGGCCCAGTTCAGACCCTAATGTATAAGGTCACGTTATTTATAACAAGCAAGTTTTAATTCTGTATGCTGTTTCCAAAAAAGTTCAGCCAACAGGGCAAGCTCTAGAGAAGAGGTTGAAGAAGACCTATAATCCCCCACGACGCTGGCTGTTTGGGGTGGCGGCAATAGAAGGGGCTGTGGAAATGGCAGCTGAGTCCTGCCAGGCCCCCCAGGCTGTGCTCCCCTCCACAGAAGTGGGCCTGGCTTAGGCCAGGAGCTTAAGCATCAGAGGGGAGCTCAGGACACCTCCAAGAGGAAGCCTGTCTGGCCCGGGAGGAGGCGAGGGGTAGGGGAGGGTAGGCAGGGGTCCTCAGCTCCTGTCAGCGGGTCACAATCAGACTCAGAAACACCCCTTGCAGCCTCTTGGAGGGGCTTCCTGGAAGATGTCACAGCCAGTAGTGGGCATGCTGCTCCCTCCCCTGCACCTCTGGGGTAGAGCCAGGCCCCCTGAGACCCCACGCACCATCCCACGAGTCACTCCCTCTGCCTCATCCCAAGAGCTCTCCAGGGGTGGACGCCACTCAGCTCAGGTTGACCCTGGAGCCCTGGACAGGAGTCGGCCCCTAGGTTCACAAGGGCAATAGTACAGGGGGAGGAGAGGGAGGCAGTTCCTTGGGGACCTACTGCTGAGCAGGTCTAGCCTCCGGGCATGGTTGACTGGTCACCTCCCTGCAGATGCGCCCCAGCTGACAGAGCTGCCCCGGGATGTCACTGTGGAGCTGGGGAGGAGTGCCCTCTTGGCATGTCGGGCCACAGGCCGCCCACCCCCAACGGTCACCTGGCGCCGCAGAGATGCCCAGCCTCTGGGACTCAGGCTGGGGGCCGGGCGAGGCAGTAGGTCTCGGCAGCCGGATTCGGGAGTGCTGTTCTTTGAAAGTAAGAGATTGGGGCTGGTAGGGGGTGGGCAGGGAGACAGGATGGCCTCTGACACCCTAAACCCCCAGGCCAGGTGGCCGAGAGCAGGACCCTGACCGCCAGCACTGACCATAGAGCAGAGGCTGATACTCGGTCACACTTCGGCTGGGTGGCTCTGGCCAAGTCATTCCAGTATTCTGACCTTGTTCATCATCACGACCATGAAATCTACTACCCACCTGGCTGATTAACAGTCACTTTATGGGGCTGTTGTGTGGATAATCTGTACCAAGTGCTTAGCACAGTTCTTGCCACGTGCTGTCACACACATATAAGCTATGATTACCATATGTCACACACATATGATTACCGTAATTACTACTGTGCCTACGCCACCACCCACTGTTTACTATATGCCAGGCCCGAGGGCGGGCACTTCCCCTTCACACTACAAGGTACAGGCCAATTACCCCCATTCCACAGATGAGCAAACTGAGGCTTTCTCACCTTCCAAGGTCCATCAGTGTCTCTCACCCCTTCCCTCTCTACCATCCCAGCCTTCCCTCCTGAACCTCTGTAAGGCCAGGAGGACATGCCAAGGGGCTGTCTCTGCACCTGGGGAGCTGGAGCCCATGGGGGCTGCAGCTGTGGTGTGCCTTGGCATTCACACCTGCTTCTCTCGTGCCCCTCAGGTGTGGCCCCAGGAGACCAGGCCCCATATGTCTGCGAAGCTCGAAACGTCTTTGGGAAGGTCCAGGCCGAGGCCCGGCTCATCGTCACTGGTCACGGTTCGCTGGTGGATCTGAGGGCCGTGGGAGATGGGAGGTGGGAGGCAGGTGCTCCCAGGGGGGCACAGCAAGGCCATGGGCGCCTCCAGGGAGCCTCTCCTGGCCCATCTGTTGGAACAAACGAATCCACAGCCAAATTCTCCAAGAGTAGCACCTGTGTCCCTGCATCCTGGGCAATGTCCTGGGGGTCCTGTGACCCTTTAGGATCCCCAATTCTGACGCATCTCCCAGTTCCCTGGGGAGGGAGAGGGGAGCAGGAGCCTCTGTCCCCCAGACAACCACCGAGGGCACCTATTGTGGCTGACACTGGCTCCTCTCCCCACAGTCCCGCCACAGATCGCCAGCAGCGCCCCCACCGTCCGGGTCCTGGAGGGGCAGCCTGTGTCCCTGCCCTGCATCGTCCTAGCTGGGCGGCCCCTCCCGGAAAGGCACTGGCTCAAGGACGGCCAACCAGTGAGTGCTGGACTCCTCTGGGTGTGGTGGGCGGTGGCACCTGGAGTAGAAGGAGGCTGTCACAGCCACGCCTCGATCTCTGCTTGGCTGTTTCCCCTCCTGGGAGTGTCCTCTTCCTTCCACCCTCTTTTTGGCCCCATTTCAGAACCTTCTCTGATAATGCACTGATGGTGTTTGTTGCCCTCTAAAGTCCTGCCGGCTGTCAGATGGGTCATGGCTGCTGGACCCCTGGGAGCTCTGCAGGCGAATCGTGTGCCTCAGGAGTGCTGTGGGCCAGGGAGCAGGGATTTAGTGGAGGCCCAGTCTCAATGCAGTGGTCTCCCTGGTTCTTACGATGCCAGAGCAGGGATGTGACCTGTGCAGTTTCCTATCTGCCCCAAACACCAGCGCGCGCTGAACGCACAGTGGTTGCCTTATCAATCAGTTCACATCCATTTGATTTTCTTGGTGTTCTTCTGTTTGCCCTCTCCTATTGACTCTTTCGTTACCTCTTCCCTTTCCTCAATTCTTCTGCCTGGTCTCAGACACACGGGGTCCCTGTGTCCTGCAGGCTACGAAGAGATGCCTTCCCAACTCTGCATTCCCAGGAGAGACTCTCATGGGCCCAGCTTGGGTCAGGCTTACCCTGGTCCAGTTGGCCGAGGGAGAGGTGGGGTCAGGGTATGCAGGGGTCAGGCCCATCCAGCCCTGCAGGGTCTCTGGAGGACTTGACTGGGCACTCGGGAAGGACTCACAGAGCTGTTCAGCCTTCTCTGAGCCCCCGGGCTCTCAGTCCTGGCTGCTCCCTACTGGCCTGATGGGCAGCATAGTTTCCCGAGGGTTCTTTCTCAGCTGCCTCTGAGTGAGGCCCAAGGCTAAGCTGGCGCTTCCTCACCCCCACCAGCTCCCACCTGGCAGCCGGCATTCCATCCGAGCAGATGGCAGCCTCCACCTTGACCAAGCATTGCAGGAGCATGCAGGGAGGTACAGCTGTGTGGCCACCAACACGGCCGGCTCTCAGCACCGGGATGTGGAGCTGGTGGTCCAGGGTGAGTCCCGGGGTCCCGGAGGTGGTGGTCATGGGGCAGGGAACATGATGGGGTGGGGGAATGTGCAGAGGTAACTTGATCTTGAATGCATGTGCCTTAAAAAATCATGCAAATCATATATATTCTCTGTGGGAAAATTAGGGATTTGACAAGTTAAAAAAATAGTCTCATAATACCAGTAGCTAAGAATAACTAGATTTTGCATTTTGGCATGTATCTTTTCATACTCTTTACACACACGCTCTCTATATATATGACACACAGCTATATGTAGTATATATATACACTATGTATACATAGAATATATATTCTTTATACATGATACATACAGATTCTTTGTATGTTCTTATAAATTATATAAAAATTATCTATCATCTATTTATCTATTTGTCTATCATCTATCCATCTAATCTATCTACCTGTTTCCAAACCTATTTAAAAACCAGATAGAATCACAAGCTATCATTATCTTGGCAGCTAAGTGCTTCCATGACAAGGTGTTGTGGCTGTTCTGTTTTCTGTCAATTAAGATTCAGAGGCATCAACTTAATAAGGGGATGATCATGTCCCCTGATTATCTAATTATCTGATTATCTGTACCCCGCCCCACATCCCCCACATCCTGGGTAGGAACAGCCTCGTACCTACACATTGTAGGTGATCACGTACCTACCTGACCAATTCTTTCCTTGGGATAAACCCATTAATGTGGATTAAGTTTTGCATCACAGAGATTGTACGTTTTTGGAATTTTTAGTGTTTTGCCCAACTACTCTCCTGCCCACAGCACTGGGTTCTTTTGTTCACCCAACTGGAACCACTGTGTTTTTAATGTAAGATGAGACGCTTCAGACTAAATTTGGTTATATTTAGTGATTTACCAAGTATGTTAATATCGTCTTTTTTCTTGTTTGTTTCATAAAGCCCCCACGCGATTAGTGGGAAGAATGCTCGTTCCCCATTTTATTGGGGAGTGCAAAGTTCAGAAGCGCTGGGTTGAGCACTCAGGTGTAATTCTAGGTGCCATCCCCTCATAATTCCAGATCAAATCGCCATCCAGGGTTGAGTGTGTACCACATGCCAGGCATCTGCTAGTTTCTATATATGATTCCACTCAGTTTCACCCCCTAACTTCCCACTGTGCCCTCACAGCCGCTTCTGCGGGGCTGACATGAACAGGCTCAGTCTCTCTTGGCTCAGTTCATTTCTATTCAGCAAATATTTATGGGCCTCTGCTGGCTTTGGCCACCTGGGAGTCCAGAAGGCCATTTTCCTCCCTAAAGGAGCTCCAAGTGCTAGCGTCAGAGCCTCTGGCTTCTGGATTCCTCTCCTGGCTTCTCCATGCCTAGTTGCCCCTCTCTGGCTCCCCGTAGAGACCCCCGTCTTCAAGCCTGCGAATCTGAGTGGTGCCCAGGGTGGGTGTGACACCTGTTTTTAAGCTCACTGTGTTCTGCAAACACTGCTCATCTATCCATTCCAGAAGGGACGACCAGGGAACTGGGGTTAAATTAGCTTTTGTGCTGATCAGGGAATATGGGTACCAAAAGATTAAGTGGCTTATCCAGAGCCCCAGAGCAATGAATCAGCACAGCTGGTTCCCAAGCACATGCTGCCTTCTGTATGGGGAAGACAAAAAAACTGACGATGGCAGGCAGTGGTGGCTCAGGGATTGTGCCAGTTTCATTCTCCCGTTGAAAGCTTTTATTTTTTTATTTTTATTTACTTATTTATTTCTGAGACACAGTCACTCTGTTGCCCAGGCTGGAGTGCAGTGGCACGATCTTGGCTCACTGCCACCTCCACCTCCCGGGTTCAAGCGATTCTCCTGCCTCAGCCTCCCGAGTAGCTGGGATTACAGGCATACACCACCACGCCTGGCTAATTTTTGTATTTTTAGTAGAGACGAGTTTCACCATGTTGGCCAGGCTGGGCTCAAACTCCTGACTTCAGGTGATCTGCCCACCTCAGCCTCCCAAAGTGCTGAGATTACAGGCGTGAGCCACCGTGCCTGGCCTGAAAGCTTTTAAAATTGTCAAATATACATAACATAACGTGTATCATTTGACAGTGTTTAGGTGTGCAGTGGTGTTAGTACATTCACATTGTTGCGGGACTATTACCACTATCCATCTCCAGGACTTTCTCATCATCCTGAACTGAAACTCCGTCCCCATTAAACATTAGCTCCCCATTCCTGTCTCCCCTCAGCCCCCCGGGAGCCACCCTTCTACCTCCTATCTCTATGAACTTGCCTATCTAGGGACTTCATAGAAGTGGAATCTTACAGTATTTGTCCTCCTATGTCGTGATTTCACTTAACATGTTTTTAAGGTTCATCCATGGTGTAGCATGTGTCAGAATTTTATTCCTTTTAAAAAAACAGACTGGACTTTTAAGAGCAGTTTAAGTTTATAGAAAAATTGAGCGGAAGGTACAGAGATTTCCCACATACCCCTGGCTCCCGCCACGTGCAGCCTTCTACACTGTCAACATCCCCCACCAGGGCGGCCCGTTGTTAGCACTGAAGACACGTTATCATCACTCCAAATCCCACAGTTTACATTAGGGTTCCCTCTTGGTGGTGTTTATTTGTTTTATTTTTTATTTTTATTTTTTTTTAAGATGGGTTCCCTCTTAGTGGTTTTTTTATTTTTTATTTTTATTTTTTTTGAGACAGAGTCTCACTCTATGGCCCAGGCTGGAGTGCAGTGGCGCAATCCCAGCTCACTGCAACCTCCACCTCCCGGGTTCAAGTAATTCTCCTGCCTCAGCCTCCTGGGTAGCTGGGACTGCAGGCGCCCGCCACCATACCGGTCTAATTTTTGTATTTTTAGTAGAGACGGGATTTCACCCTGTTGGCCAGGGTGGTCTCGAACTCCTGACCTCAGGTGATCCACCCACCTTGGCCTCCAAAGTGCCGGGATTACAGGCGTGAGGCACCGTGCCCAGCCTTGGTGTTGTTTATTTTGTGGGTTTGGACAAATGCATAGTGACACGGACCCATCACTGCAATATCACCTGGAGTAGCTTCACTGCCCTAAAAATCCTCTGGGCTCTGCCTCCTCATCCCTTCCTCCCCCAGCCTGGCAACCACTGATCCAGTTTTGTCTTTTCTTCTTCTTCTTCTTCTTCTTTTTTTTTTTTTTGGAGACAAGAGTCTCACTATGTCTCCCAGGCTGAAGTACAGTTGTGCAATCTCTGCTCACTGCAACCTCCACCTTCCGGTTCAAGCAATTCTCCTGCCTCAGCCTCCCAAGTAGCTGGGATTACAAGGCATGCACCACTATGCCCAGCTAATGTTTGTATTTTTAGTAGAGGCGGAGTTTCACCATGTTGGCCAGGCTGGTCTCGAACTCCTGACCTCAAGTGATCCTCCTGCCTCAGCCTCCCAAAGTGCTGGGATTACAGGCCTGAGCCACCACGTCCGACTGCTTTGCCTTTTCCAGAATGTCATATAGTTGGAATTAATTTCCTTCCTTTTTAAGGATGAATACTCTTCCGTTGTGTGCACGCACTGCATGCTGTGTGCCCATGCATCGCTGATGGACATTTGGGCTGTTTCCACCTTTTGGCCACTGTGAATGATGCTGCAATGAGCCTTGGCTTTGACATTGGTTTATTTATAACAGTGCCACCTAGAATCCATCCCACTGCCACCCACCATATCACCAATGAAGGGGTTCCGGCCTCTCTCCCCTGTGTCGCTTCAGGAGTTCCCGCCCCCACCATCACCTGGACCAAGGTAAGCAGTGCCTGTTACCGAGAGGGTAACTGGAGAGGTAGGCCCAGTGTGTCATGGGGCGGAGGTGTGGGCTTCGCTGATGTCACCTGTGCCTCTGCCCTAGGAAACCAATGCCCTGACCTCCAGAGGTCCCCACTACAATGTGAGTAAGGAGGGCACCCTGCTCATCGCCCAGCCGTCTGCCCAGCATGCAGGGGCCTATGTCTGCACGGCCACCAACACTGTGGGCTTCTCCAGCCAGGAGATGCGGCTTTCTGTCAACAGTGAGTGACGCCAACCCTGTCCTGGGAGAGGGGGCTCAGTGGATGTGGGGACAGGGAGTCCCACCTCAGCCCTGTGGAGCCTGAGCCGGGGAAGCTGTTGCATCAGCAAGTCCTGCAAAGACGCGTGGCTCTGCACAGGACTCGCGTCCCCAGCAGCCCTCTCACCCACCTCTCTCTGCCCCAGACCCTCTGATCTCCTTTCTGTTTCTGGAATGGTCCAACCTGCCTCAGGGCCTGTGCACATGTAGTTCCTTCTGCTTGGAATGCTGTTTCCCCACCTCTGGGCCCAGCTGACTGCTCACACCTGTGAGATCTCAGCTCTCCCTGTTCCCCCAGGCTGGTCAAGTCATCTTGCTGTGAACTGTGGAATATCTCCTTCCTGGCACCCATCACAGCTGTGATTCAATAATTAATCACATAGTGAGCTTTTTGGTACCAGTATTGCCAAAGGACCCTAAAGGCTGTGAAGATGGGGTGGGACCTGTCTCCTTCGCTGCCGTCCCCAGCATTCCCCGTAGGGCTGGCTCTCAGTAAATACGTCTGGGAGGAGTGAGCAAATGTATAAGCCAGGCTTTTTCTCTCATAGACCCTTACAGTCAATATTTTTATATTGCAAAAAAAATTCCTAACTGGGGGGCATCTCCTCTCTGAACTACAAATGTATGGGGGAACGCGGGAGGGCTGGATGGGTTTTGATGTCCCCAACTGGCTAGCGTCTTTTATTGTTGCTGCTCAGACAGGTAGCGAGTGCGTTCCTTGTATGAGCTCCAAGGTAGAAAGGCGGGGGCGGGGAGGGAGGAGGAAGGAAGGGTACCATGCAGTTTCTGCTATCGAGGGGTCTTCAGCTTAAGGTGAGAGAGAGGTGACATGCACAGATTGCCATCAATCCCTCACCAGCCTTCGAGAGGTCCAGAGGGAGGGTCTGTGCATTCTTTGGTGGCTGGTATCATGGGAATAAGTGAATGAGCAAGGGGAGAAGGTAGAGAGAGAGGAGGAGTTCAGAGCCTTTCAGAATGTCCCTGGGGAAGAGACGGCAGGATGAAGAGAAGCCAGAGAAGGCACAGATCCTGGGGCAGGAGGGACCGGGTCAGGGTTCTCAGGGCAAGGTGGTGGTGGGGAGGTGGGTAGGGGAGGACTGAGCGAAAACCCTGGGACCTGAGTCCCACCTCCAGTCTGCACTCTTCCCCTTCCAACCGCCACATCCACCTTCTGGACCTCCTGAAGGTCAAGGGTGCAGTACCGGCTCTGCCTCCTGGGGGAGCTGCACCATGGCCCAGGGCGCTCATGGACCTTAGTCCCCTCTGCCCTGCTGACAGGCCCTGCTTACTCTCCCCACAGCCAAACCCAGGATCCATATGAACGGGTCACATAATGCAGACGTGCCTCTGAGAGTCACAGCGAAGGCTGGTGAAGAGGTGACCCTGGACTGCGAGGCCAAGGGCTCCCCACCCCCACTGGTCACCTGGATGAAGGACTCCCGCCCTGTACCGCCCATCACCAACAGGTAACCCCAGTCCTATGGCCTCAAGGGACAGAGCTTAGGGCTGGAGGGAAACCTGCCTCAGGTGACCAGTGACCCAGCGGGTGTCTTGGACCCTGCAGTCTCTCCCATAGGGTGCTCCTGGGCTTCTGCACACAGGGCTGTTGTCCACGGGCCCCCAGAAGCCTGGAAGGGGCCTCTAGAGGGTGCCTGGAAGCCCAGGGTGAGACTCCCCATCTGAAATAACATGCACGGGGCATTGCCTGCAGGATCCCATTTAATCTGCACAGCCACCCTTGATATCTGACAGGACACTGACGCTCAGCCAGGGAGTGAGCTGCTCGCCATCACCCAGCTAGGAAAGAGCAAAGCCAGGGCTGGGACCACGTCCCCACCACAACACACACCACCCCCATGCCTGCTGTGCAGACCAGGTGTCTGGCTGCTGGGCTGTCTGACTCAGCTGCTCTCTGTCCGGGATCCTGGGAGTGGGTGGACAGGGAGGAGGCTGGCTTGGGTGTCCTTCAAAGCCATGCCGTACCCCCCAGGAGGGGATGTGGGGGATGCTAGGGCCCTCGCCCCTGGTGGGGGGTTCTGTGGCTCAGTCTGGTGACATCAGCCCTGGCAGGGTCTTTGAGATGTTCCAGACCCAGGTCTCGGAGCAGCCTGCTCTGTAATGTGACCCCCGCTCCCACCATGTGTCAGTGCATCTCAGAACATCTGTTTGGTGAGTCCTGCCAATCCTTGCAGCCGGGCACCCCTAAAGGTGGCGGGGGCCCAGGGAGCGGCCCTGGGCATCATCGGCGGGGCCCCCCATGCCCTCTTGTCGTCGCTGCAGCTCTATGTTGTGGGGTGGGGGTGTGGTGGGGGCCGTGGGAGCCCACAGCTCCCCTAAAAAGCCTTGTCCTAGCTCCGCGGCTGGGTGGTGGCCCTCAGCTGGAGGATGCGTGTTGATTATGGCTTGTTACTGAAACGGGAACCGCATTCCCATTTGTTCACCCCTCCTCGCCGTGGTGCGTTAATAGGTCAGCGGGGAGCTGTAAATTTGCGAAAGCCGCTTTTGCAATCCTAGAGTTGTGTTGTGTTCCCTCTCCCTTGCCCTCTTCACTTCGCGCAGGCTTACATTGTTTTTATCTCCATATTTGGGAGATTTTAAGAGTTTATCTAAATGAGGAGGAAAATGTGCTGGGAGGCGGGGGTGGGGTTAAGTGCTCAGGCCCTGGAGTTCCACAGACCCGGTGCGGAACTGCCTGCTCCCTTCTTAGTCGTGCAACCTCGTGTGGCCACTGGCTCCTCTTGGCCTGTTCCTCCGTCTGCAAAGTGGACGTTATTAAATAGCACCCCTGTGGGGTAATGACGGACGTGCGGTGCTTAGTAAGTCAGATGTGCTGAGAACTCGCCCCCTTTCATGTGATTTCCCTGCTGTTGCTGTTCACAAACTGAGACATCCTCTCCAGCTTTTACAGATTTATCGTCATCCTACCACACCTGTTACCTCAATTGTCACCTGCTTTTTAAATATAAAAGATTTATTGAGATGTAATTCACATACCGTATCATTCGCTTAAAGGACACAGTTCAGTGTTTTTAGTGTATTCAGACTGTGCAGCTGTCACCACAATCAATTTTAGAACATGTTCATCACCCTCCCCAAAAAACTTCATACTCACTGGCAGCCACTAGCCCCCCATTTCCGCTCCAGCCCCACTGCAGCGCCTGACAGCCACTGATCTGCTTTCAGCCTATTCTGGACATTTCATATAAATGAATTACATGGGGCCTTTCATGTCTGGCTTCTGTCACCTAACTCAATGTCTTCCAGGTTCATCCATGTCATAGCCAGATTAGTGCTTGCTTCCTTTTAATGGCCGAATAGTGTCCCATCCTGTGGGTGCTCACCTTTTGTGTGTCCACTCATCAGTTGATGTGCACTGGGGCTGTTTCTACATTTTGGTGACTGTGAATAGCCTCACTTTTTTTTTTTGGAGACGGAGTTTCGCTCTTGTTGCTCAGGCTGGAGTGCAGTGGTGCAATCTCGGCTCACTGCAACCTCCGCCTCCCTGGTTCAAGTGATTCTCCTGCCTCAGGCTCCCGAGTAGCTGGGATTACAGGTGCCCACCACCACGCCCGGCTAATTTTTGTATTTTTAGTAGAGATGGGGTTTCACCATCTTAGTCAGGCTGGTCTCGAGCTCCTGGCCTCAGGTGATCCGCCTGCCTTGGTCTCCCAAAGTGCTGGGATTACAGGCGTGAGCCAGCGCACCCGGCCATAGCCTCACTTTGGATTGTACTTGAAGCTTTGTTCGCAGGCTCTGGGCCCTCTGGTTCCCTCCCTGCCCCACACTGGCAGCGTCCACACACAGAACCACGCTCAGCCTCTCAAAGACACACCGCGCCCCCTCCGTCCCTCGGTGACTCGACCAGAACACAGAGACTTAAAAAGCCCCTTGGAAAACACACAGTGAGACTTTCTGTCTGTCTGCTTCCCCCTCCCCTCCCCCTCCTTCCCCTCCTCTCCTTCCCTAAATCCTCTTCCTCTTCCCCTCCTGCCTCCCTCTTCCCTTTCCCTCCTCCTCCTCCCCTTCCCCTCCCTTCCCCTCTCGTCTTCCTTGTCCTTCCTTCTCCAAGGATGTCCCCAGGCTCGGCCCCAAAGCTGCCCTTCTGGAAACGGAGCACTTATCTGGCTGATGCGTCTGCTGAGTCGAAGGTGCTCATCTCTTGACGAGAGGGGCCAGCCGCCCTCCACGCCCCCTTCCCCCCTCCCCTGCTCCCTTGCTCTTCCTTGCTGAGCTGCCCCAAGGGCAGGGCTCCAGGGCAACCCCTTCTCCTGTCCGTGGGGAATTCTGCGGTGTAGTCAGGGCTGAGAGCCAAGATGTGCTGAGCCTCTGAGGCCCCCTCCATTCCCCCTTGTCCAGGGGCGGCCCTCTCCTGCCAGCGCCCTGGAGGTGGGTGGGGTGGATGGCACCGTGCCCAGTGCACTGAGGAGGAAACAGAGACACATGGGGTGTGGGGATGTGGAACCTGACCCTGCAGCTCCTGGGGCTGGGTCCCAGCATGCACAGACATGCAGACATACATAGACGCACGCACAGGGACACATGTATCAGGTGGGCCACTGCTCTCTGAACTCCTAGGTATCTTCGACCTCCCCTCCGAGTCAGCAAGTGCTCACAGAGGAAGCATCCTAGGAACCTCAGAAGCCG
The DNA here is from genome assembly GCF_009828535.3 of Hylobates moloch. Lineage (NCBI taxonomy): Eukaryota > Metazoa > Chordata > Mammalia > Primates > Hylobatidae > Hylobates > Hylobates moloch. The sequence goes on from NW_026652285.1 coordinate 102,541,696, forward strand.
TGAAGTTCTGAGCCACCCAGCTATGTCCCAGTCCCTTTGGAACCGCTCTTGTCCTTGTAGGGGCTGTTCTAAAATTAAACCTCGTGCATCTTACATTCCATCCTCATCACGGATTCCTTTTCTCTTTTATCCATTTTCTCGATTCATCCTGGTCCACGTCACTTGCTTTTCCTTTTAAAGGGCAAAATAGACCGGGCATGGTGGCTCATGCCTGTAATCCCAGCACTTTGGGATGCCAAGGAAGGCGGATCACGAGGTCAGGAGATCGAGATCATCCTGGCCAACATGGTGAAACCCCGTCTCTACTAAAATACAAAAAAAAAAAAAAAATAGCCGGGTGTGGTGGTGTGCACCTGTAGTCCCAGCTACTCGGGAGGCTGAGGCAGGGGAATCGCTTGAACTTGGGAGGTGGAGGTTGCAGTGAGCCAAGATCGCGCCACTGCACTCCATCCTTGCAACAGAGCAAGACTCTGTCTTAAAAAAAAAAAAAAAAGGGGGCAAAATAACATTCCAGGGTGCTCGGCTCCCATCATTGCTAAGTCATTGCTCTGTGTGGGGCACGGCCGTGTTGCCAGCTCTCACGGTCATAAATGAGACTGTTGGAACAGCTTTGCACAATGTTCCTCTTTATCTCCTGGGTCGGTTCCTTGCGGGATGGTCCCAAAAGCCAATGGTGAAGTCCGAGGGTGGGAATGGTCACTGAGTGCTTCTTTCCCGTGGGACTTGTTTTTGAAAAAGACATCCAAGTTGCAAATTCAAAATTGATGTCAGCAGCATTGACTGAGCAATAACCTGTGCCCAGGATTGTGTTGCAGCCTCGGAGACAAGACATGGGCTTGGGCTGTGTGTGAGGTCAGGTGGCAGAAGACCTGGGGTCCCATCCCAGCTTCACCCCAGCTCGCCGGGTGACCTTGAACAAGACCCTTCCCCTCTCCCCTCCCTGGGCCTCAGCCTTTCCATTTGAGAAATGAAAGGGTTGGACAGGCAAAGGTGGCCAGAGAGCATCTCAGGGCTCTGGTCCCATGATTCAGCCCAGGGATGCTGGGGCGAGGCAGTGTTTCCAGGCAACAATGTTTGTTTGGGATTCCGATGAGGAGATGGGACGGCTGTGAGCACTCCTGGCTCTGGCTGTGGCTCCCGGAGGCAGTCGGCCAGCGTTCCACACAGGGCCAAATCCCTAATCCCAGCGCGGTGTGGGGGCAGTGAGAGGATGGTGCGCTTCTGTCTCATTCTTCCAGGTTTTCTTCCTTTGATACCCCCACCACCCTCCTCTGCCCCTTCCCAAGCACACTGCAGGACAGGCTGCCCACCCACCCTTCTGGAAGGGGGCCACTGGGCCGGCTCATTAGAGGGGAGAGGTGAGGCCTGCAGCTGGGGTCTGGCGACTTGTGGCAGGGAAAGCAGCTCACTGCTCTCTGCAAGCCAGTGGCGTGCCTGGACTGCCCAGGGCCGTGCATGGGGACTGTACCTTGGTGGATCCTCAAAGCCCTTGTTGGTTTCTGGCCTGGTGGCTCTGGATTCCGTCTCGTCAGCCTGTGGGCAGTGGCTCTCTTTCTGGAGCACATTTAAGTTTACTCGCCTTCAGAGCCGGACGTTTAGATCACCGTGGCGGTTAGGAAGTAGCATGGTCGCACAGTGTGAGGGTCCAGTCCTTGCTGTGCTCTGGCCAGCTGAGTGGCCGTGGACACCAGGACCACACCTCCGGAAGCTCAGTCTTCTCCTTTGCAAAAGGGGGTGTGGTAGTGGGGCCTGCCTGCCTGGTGGGTCTGGCTGTTGGGATTCTAAGTAAGAGCATGCTTAGTGGCACAGTGACACACAGGAAGCGCTCAATAGTTGACAGCTGTGGCTGGCGTCAGCACCATCCTCGTTAGTAGCACCAGCATCGCAGGGCTTACGCTCTCCGGGCTCATGTGATGGCGCTGGCCCCCCCCCCACCCCCCCGACTTATTTATTGTGCTTGGCCCCTTGGTGTGTCTCAGGCACCTCCTCCTGAATTTCTCCAGCATGACCTTCCCTCATGTGGCCTCCTCACGGGTCTGTGATGCTGGTCAGGCCACAGGAAAAAGATGTGAGTTGAGGCAGTGGTTACCGGCAGGGGTTCTCTCCAGGCTGCCTGCCCAGGCTCAGACCCCGTCCTGGACCCAGCAGACGGGGCTGGCGTCCACTAGTGCATAGTGGGCATCTGTTGAGTGTTGCCTGACTGTGTGCTCTGTGCTGAGAACCAGCCCTGCAGCAGGCTGGGTGACTCTGGGAGGAGTGCCGTTCATTCCACAGCCGCTGGCCCTGCTCCTGGATGCTTTATAGACAGAGGCAGCAAGAACAGCAATGTGGGAGACAGCGGGGGTCTGGGGAGGGCAGGAGGGCGGTATTGAGATGGTGGAAGATCTGTGGGGAGGGAGGGAGAGCAGGGACCAGTGTCAGTGAAGGCGGGGAAGGGAGTGTGTGGCATGGACAGGGAACAGCTGCAATTTGCCACGAAATATTTATTGAACACCCACTATGGGCCAGGCCAGGGCCCGTGCTGAACTGGGGCATGCCGGGGACCTGGGCAGACCTGGCTCCTCCCCTCACAGAACCATCAGACAGCGTAATGACAGGCGTGGGAAACTGCATAATGGCATGGGAAGCATGTAATGAGAAGCAGGGCATTGCCTGGGGCAGCGGGGAAGGCTTCCCTGAGTGCAGCAAAGGTGTGTGCTGGGGATGGGGCAGACAGGTGAGGCCTGGGAGCTGGCATTATTCCTGGCACTCTCTATCAGATGCCCTTTGGTCTCTCTGGGCAGCCCTCTGCCCCGTGGGCCCCTCTCGCTTCTCCCCACCACTCTGACATCTGCGTGCGCCTCACCGCAGGGGCTCAAGCCAGATGGATGTCATAAACAGGAAATTCCCCTCAAACCTCTCCACTCTCATCTGGGCGCTGCCTGGAGCCATCTGGCCGTGCACGCCGCGATGAAGTCTGCCCCGCTCATCACACCACGCGCCCAACAGCAGCCTGTTCCTCGGAGACTCTGTGGCCTCCTCCCTTTCTCCCATCTCTCCGCTGCCGCCTCCTCTTCCCTGCTGGGCTGCAGCCCCCAAACCTCCCACCGAGCTTCTGGGAACGTGGCGGGAGAGTGGTAGGGGCAGAAGGAGCAGGAGGCGGGCTGCCCTCGAAACCCCAGGCCCATAGCTGCAGCTTCACCTTTTCCCTGAGTCTCTGCAGAGCATGTGCAGGGTCATGATAAAGGCATCTCTCTGTGCCAGATCTGAGCAGGTCCTGGAGACACCAAGGGAAATAAGACGGATGTCCCCTTGGAGCCACAGGCAGGCAGGTGACAGGTGGTGACAAGCCAGTGTGGTGGAGGCTATGATGGTAGGATGTTCAGGCAGCTGTGGGAGCCTACAGGATGGGCCTACCAGCCTGGGGCATCAAGTCAACCTTCCTGGAGGAGGTGATGTCTCCGTATTGGAAGATGAATCAAGTGTCATCCAGGTGAATGGGAAGTGCAGGTGTGTCCCAGGTAGAAGGAGCAGCATGTGCACAAGAGGGCTGGTGAGATGGGCCTGGCCCCCTGTGGAGGAAGGGTGGTCCAGTGCCTCCATGCAGGGATGCAGGGGAGTTGGGGGTGGTCTGCGTAGGTCCACACAGGCCATAGTACTGTGCTTGGGTTTTGTCAGGGAGCAGTGGGCAGCCACAGAGGGCTTGAGAGCAGGTGAGGATGTGGCCAGTTTGGCATTTAGAGCAGACACAGGCTCTGCTGGGCAGGTCCTGGGCCCTTTGGCCTCAGCTTGTCCATCTGTAAAATGGATTCCCCCATTTCTTCCTTGGTGGTGTAGCAAGCAGAATCCTCCTTCTAGGAAATGATCTGGGCTGCTCCTAAGAAAGATAAGACACCCACTTTTATTGGTGTGAATTGTTAACACTTTTGGAAGTTGTTTTTTTTCCCTGAAGCCCCCATTTCCTATCTGTTTAAGGGTTTGGTGAGGAGGGGAGCAGGGGTCTTACGGTCCTTAAAGTTCTGGAAGGCAACTTCTCAGACAATAGAGTCCGGAGCTGCCTTTTCTTTCTCTCTTTCTCTCTCTCTCTCTCTCTGTCCCCCTTCCTCCCTCCCTCCTTATCTCTCTCCCTTTATTTTTCTTCACAGAGTCTTGCCCCGTTGCCCAGGCTGGAGTACAGTGGCACAAGCAGAGCTCTCAATCTCCTGGGCTCGAGTGATCCTCCCAACTCAGCCTCTCAATTAGCTGGGACCACAGGCATGTGCTACCATGCCCAGCTAATTTTTTATTTTTTGTAGAGACCAGGTCTCCTTGTGTCACCCAGACTGGGTGCTGCCTTTTGAAATATGAAATGGGGTTCAGAGATGTTGACTGCCCTGCCTGGGGCTGCACAGCATGTCTGAAGCACAGTTGGATCTCGGATCCAGAACTCCAGTTTCCAGCCCAGACCTCTTCTCACTGGCCCACATCATCCCCGTTTGCCAGCCCAGGTGTTGCGGTGAAATCTAGGGAGGGAACCGCATCCCAGCCTGCAATATGATTGAGTGTATACGTTTCAGCGTCAAATGGATTTGGCCCTTGATTGGTGGGTTTTGACATGTCAACATTATTTAATTTTTTAAAAAGCTGTAGAAGAGAAAATTCAAGCTGGAGTGGCAGACAGAGGAGAGCTACGCAGGGGAAATGTTTACCCATTGCCAGGACACATACATATCTCTGTGGTGTTTTCTCGCGTTTTCCTTTGCACCATAAAGACTGAGCAACCTGTTCAGGGCTGCCCAGCTGATTGAAGACTGGGGAGAGATCCCAGACACTGGCTGGGGATTTGTGTCCCACTGATAGCAAGGCGGTTTAGGTGACCTGGAGGAGGTGATGTCTCGGTATTGAAAGATGAGCAGGTGTTATCCACATCCTATGTGCCAGGCACCTCAGGCTTTGTGTGTGTGATATCAGTTCAGACTAGGTAAGGACACTGAAACTCAGGGAGATGGCGTCCTTGGCCCGAGGTCAGCCTGTAAGAGGCAGAATGGTGGTTCTCACCAGGACACCTGCCGTCAAAGACCCGCACCCATCTGCTCTGCCATGCTGCTTCTTGGGGAAGGGGCACGTCTTCATGTCCCCAGGCAGTGGTTCCCCGGAGGTGGTTCCCCAGCCACTTGTATCAGCTACCTAGGGCTTTTTAGTAAAACCCCAATTCCTACCTCCTCCATAGAATGGGTCTCTAGGTAGGGCCTGAGAATCAGCATGTTTCACATGCAGCTGGGAGAATCTGATGAGAACCCCTCCCCTGCAAAGTGTGAGATCTTTGAGAGCAGAGGGTGTGAGCCTGTAGCCCAGGGGACTTGCTCCGGTGCATGTGAGACACATACAGCAGTGTGAGAGAGAGAGAGAGAGAGAGAGAGACAGACAGGCAGGGAGGAAGGAAGGAAGGAAGGAGAAAGGAAGGAGGGAAGGAAAGAAGGAGAAAGGAAGGAAAGAAGGAAGAGATAAAGTTTTGAATGTTTTTTTTTTTTTTTTTGAGACGGAGTCTCGCTCTGTCGCCCAGGCTGGAGTGCAGTGGTGCAATCTCGGCTCACTGCAAGCTCCGCCTCCCAGGTTCACGCCATTCTCCTGCCTCAGCCTCTCCGAGTAGCTGGGACTACAGGCGCCCGCCACCACGCCCGGCTAATTTTTTTTTTTTGTATTTTTAGTAGAGACGGGGTTTCATCATGGTCTTGATCTCCTGACCTCGTGATCCGCCCGCCTCGGCCTCCCAAAGTGCTGGGATTACGAGCGTGAGCCACTGCGCCCAGCCGTTTTGAATGTTTAAATGTCCACTCAAAAGGGAGCAAGTTAATAAATTGTGGTGTGATCATACAAGGGAATATTATACAACAGTCAAAAATGAATGAATTAGCCCTATATATATACTCATGATGCCATTTATATTGTGATATAGCTCATGATGCAAGTTTTAAAACATGCAAAACTTTGTGTATTATTTATGCATGTGCTCTTGTCTCCGTGGAGGCAGCTGACCTTTGTTGAGGGCCTCTCTGTTCCAGACGTTGTGTTATGAATTAGGCCATTCAGTTCTTTTGACAACCCTGTGAGCATTGAGCACGACCGATGGCTCTATTTTCCAAAGCGAGATGGCTTAGGCACAGGAAGGTGAGGTGACTTGCCCAACCTCACGCAGCTAGCACATGGCCCAGCAGGTTAGACCCAGGCAATCCAGCCCAGTGCCCGGGCTCTAGAGACCACCGCCCACTATGTCATCCACAGCCATCCTCAGAGAACTTGTCCCCCCGAGAGGCTGCTGGATGCTTGGGACAAATGGATGGAGGGGGTGGCTGGAAAGGGGGTGTCACTGCCCTACTTTACAGTTGGGGAGACAGAGTTTTCAGCTAGTAGCCCGAGAATTGCCAATGGTATTGCCCTGTTTAATGACTGCATGGCCCGCACTTTGCTTACCCTGTCTCATGTGGTCCTTGCAGCTGCCTGCGAGGTGGGGGCTGTGAGGAGCCCTAAGGATTCTATAAGGGGCTCTGTGAGCCCTGTTTTGCAGAGGAGGGCATTGAGGCTCAGCAGAAAGCAAGGTGGGGGCCAGGACTGGAGCATCCCAGCTCACCAGCTGGTGAGCACAGGGCCAGCGACTGGGCCTTGGAGTCCCCCACCCCCATGCTGGCTGCGTGCTTTGGAGGCCAGCCAGGGTCAGTGGCTGCAGCTGCCCTCCCTCTTTTATGGAGGCAGGGGCTGTGCAGAGCCAGCACATATGGGCCAGTGACATCATGTCTGCAGGGGGCCCTTGGGGTCCAGCCCAGCTGCAGGAGCCTGGCTGGGGGTCCTAGATCCCTGTGGGATGGGAGTAATATGACTTATCAAGCTGAGCCAGACTGGGGAGGACAACGATGGCAGCAGGGGTGGGGACTCCACAGCTTCCTCCTGAGGACCCTCAACACAGTTCTGGACGTAAGAGCACCAAGCGACTGCAGTCAGAGAGTCAGGCCGGCCCTGGAACCAGACCAGAGGGCCTCAGGGCTGCCAGCTTCTTCATCCCATACACAGGGCAGGTGTGTGTGGCAGAGGAGGGGGAGTTGCCACCCGCAGTCAACAGGTGTCAAGCAGTGGGCAGGTTCCTGGCCCTGGGCTGAGCCTGTGATAGACTCCGTTTACCAGCCCTGGCCCAGACACAGGCCGTCTTAGCATGCCCATTTTACAGATGAGGAAATGGAGGCTCCAAGAGGTGAAGCAACTTGCCTGAGGTCACACAGCTAGGAAGGATTTAGAGTTTAGACTCGAACCCAAGCTAGTGGACTCCTAGTCCAGTGCTCTTCTTCTCTTACACCAGTAGGTGTGAGACTGGCCCTGGCCTGGTGGTTCAGGGAGGATGGAGGCGGGGGTGGGGGTAGATGGTGGGTGCTGGCTCATTCTCAGAAGGCTTCCTGGGAGAGGTGGCTGGTTCAAGTTGGGTCTTGAAGCCTTTCCTTGGGGGTGGGGTCAGTGGGGGTCTCACCAGTGCTCCTCATTCCCACAGGCATGGCCTCCTCCTGTCTGGCTCCCTGCGTCTGGCCCAGGTCCAGGTGGGTGACAGCGGCCACTACGAGTGCACAGCCAGTAACCCTGCGGGGTCTGCCTCCCGTCGCTACATCCTTGGGGTGCAAGGTAGGACCAGCTGTCAGCCCCGGTCCCTCCCTGTCCCCCATCACCCTGCCTGTCCCTCAGGTCTCTCACTGCCCCTCCTGTAGCCCAAGCCCAGGCCTGTCAGGCTCTGTCACCTCTCCCTCCGTGCACCTCTGCCACCTCCTCTTGCCACCCCAGGCCTGTCTCTCTTCCTCCACCTCTCCCCATAGCTCTTGGGGGGTCCTAGAGACACTGTTCAGAGGCCCCCAAGAACACAGGGCAGAGCACAGTGGGGACCTGGGTTTGGGAGGACAGGTGCCAGAGGGGAACCCATGAAGGTGGGTCTGACAGCATCTCTGCCTGGTGCGCGAGGCCCAGCGGGAAGCCCAGGGCGTGGCAATGGGAAGAGGCCTGTGAGGTGCCACAGAGCCCCCTCCTGCTGGGAGCATCTTAATGCCCCCCAAGAGGCCCTTCTGAGCCCCTGCTCCCACCACTGCCATCAACGAGGCACTTTGTGCACCTGTAACAGGAGGTGCCGCTCTCCGTGTATCCCTTCCTCTAGTCCAAGGTCCCCACGTACCCCACTGTGGCTCTGATTCCCAGCTTGGTGGGGGGTCCCAGGAGTGGGCGTTCCCCTGTGAGTCCAGGGTTCATTCAAAGGGAGCCAGCCAGTGGGAGTCATACACTGAAAAGGGAGGGCGCTCGTCATCCGAAAGAACCCTGAGAGGCATCCAAGACAGGCGCAACTATGGCCCCAGGGCCCAATCTGCCCTCCTGTTTTCAGAGATCATGAGCCAGGGAAGAATGGCTTCCACTTTTTAAAATAATCAGACAAGCACAAAAAACCAACTAAATAATATTTTGTGACATTTCAAATTTACCTGAAATTCAAATTTCAGTGTTGGCCAGACATAGTGGCTCATGCCTGTAATCCCAGCACTTTGGGAGGCCTAGGCGGGAGGATGGCTTGGGCCCAGAAGTTTGAGACCAGCCTGGGCAGCATAGCAAGGCCCCATCTCTACAAAAAATAAAAAATTACTCACTCGTAGTGGTCCGCACCTGTAGTCCCAGCTACTCAGGAGGCCGAAGTGGGATGATAGCTTGAGCCCAGGAGGTTGAGGCTGCAGTGACCCGTGATCGAGCCACTGTACTCCAACCTGGGCAACAGTGTGAGACCCTGTCTCAAACAAAACAAAAAACAAAAATTCAGTGTTTATAAATACAAGTTTTATTGGAACACGCCCACGCATGTTCATCTATGTGCCGCCTGTGGCTGCTTTACCCTCTGACGGCAGAGGTGAGAAGTGGAGGGAGCCTGCCTGGCTTCATAGTCCAGCATCCTGACCACCTGACTCTTTACAGAAAAAGTGTGCTGCCCCAGATCTAAGCTCACACCTCATTTTACAGACGGACAAGCTGAGGCCCAGAGTGGGAAGGGGCTCCAGGGTTCCCATGGGTTTGCATGGGGGTGTGAGAGAGACACAGGAACAGGGAGTCAGGGTAATGAACAGGGCCTCAACATTGACAGAGCTGGGTTTGAATCCTGACTCTGCTACTGACTGGCTGTGTGACCTTAGGCCAGTCGCTTGGCCTCTCTGAGCTTTGCTTTCCTCCTCTATAAAGTGAGGCCATAATAAAGCCCATCCCATTGTGGGCATTGAATGCTCAGAACAGTGGAAGCTGTTATTGTTTTCAGCGGGTGTGTGAGAGAGATGGACAGATGGGCGGGGCATCCATGCTTTCTGTGCTCCTGGGCACCCAGGCCCTGGGCTAAGGGGTTGGTCTCCACCCAAGGGCCAGGATCCCATGGGTGGTTTTATATCCAGGCTCCTTCTCAGAAGCTGCATAGGGGGTGCGTGAACCTCAGCTTCCCTCGAGGGTCCAGGACACTTGTCCCAGTGTCCCATGCAGTGCCTGGAGCAAGGTGGCCACTGGGCTCTGAGAATTCTTTTGTGCCCACCCAGTCTGGCCCCGCAGGGGCCTGGACCCTTGGACACTCAGACCCAGGGTTGGTGCCAGCTCCTATCCCCTGAGGGAGGGGGGCGACTCTGGCCAAATCATATAACCTTTCTGAGCCTCAGTTTCCCCCTCTGCAAAATGTGCAGGCATGGATGGCATCACTTGCCATGTAGGAAGGACTGAGTGAGATGGAGGATGAGAAAGTGACTTGAAACCACAAATGTGAAGGAACGGGAAGCCACAGCCAGGGGGAGGGAAGGATGGGGCAGCGGTGCTGCCCAGCTGGAGCGACTCCAGCCACAGCATGCCAGGCACCGGGCTCTGTGTTGGCTGCTTTAGTGCTGCACCTCATTTCATCCCGCCGGGCGGGAGGGGTTGTGATGAGGGGGAACTGAGGCTCTGGCTGGAGCAGGGTCCCTTGGCTATAAGGAGCTGAACTGGGATTGGAGCCACCTCTGCGCATGCTGCCTCCGAACCTTGCTTGGCCATTATGAGTCAACCCCTCTGCCCTGCCTCAGTTTCCCCTGTGCACTGAGCTGGATGAATCCCAAGTGGCGCTTTTTTTTTTTTTCTTAGAGCCTCCCTCTGTCACACAGGCTGGAGTGCAGTGGCACGATCTCAGCTCACTGTAACCTCCGCCTCCTGGATTCAAGCAATTCTTGTGCTTCAGCCTCCGAGTAGTTGGGATTACAGGTGCGCGCCACCACGCCCAGCTAATTTTTGTATTTTTAATAGAGATGGGTTTTCGCCATGTTGGCCGGGCTGGTCTCAAATGCCTGACCTCAGGCGATCTGCCCACCTCGGCCTCCCGAAGTGCTGGGATTACAGGCGTGAGCCGCCGCTCCCATCCCTGAGTGGTGCTTCTTAAATGATGTCAGGCACATTGGCAAGGGCAGAGGGATATACAAGCTCAGCCCTGAGGGTTGAGTCTTTCATGAGTGCGTGTGTTCAGGTGAAAGACCGGAGGCTCACTCACTTTGGGGGAGTCCATGTGAGGTGTCCCAACATCTTTTCCTGCCAGCCTTAGATTGTGCTCCATGACAATTTTGCTGGTTGGTGACATCTGAGAAGTGGCTTGGGTCTAGGTTCTGGGACCCTCTCGCCTGGGTCCCCCAGCCTTGATACCCCTCCTGTGGCCTCTCAGTCCCCCCTCAGGTGCAGCCAGGCCCCCGGGTTCTGAAGGTGCTGGTGGGAGAAGCCCTGGATCTGAACTGTGTCGCTGAGGGCAACCCAGAGCCCCAGCTGAGCTGGTCCAAGGATGGCGTGGACTTGCAGGGCCAGGGGCCTGAGGGCTCCGTCCACTTCGCAGCCATCAGAACCTCTGATGCCGGGAGGTACCGCTGTGAGGCCTCCAACAGCGCCGGAGTGGATGCCTGGGAGGTGGAGCTCAGGGTGCTGGGTGAGTCTCCCTGGCCCCAGAACCTGCTTCTTCCCAGCTCTCCCAGCCACAGACTGGACGTGGGAGGTGCTCTTCTCTGTTCCGGGCTCTGTGCCTGCCCGTTCCCTTCCTTCCTGGGACAGATAGAGTCCTGGCCCTTTCAGCCCCACAGCTTTGGGGCTATCCTGTGTCCAGGAGCCTTTGTCAGCCCTTGGGTATGGACCAGGTGGTCCTCAGAGCTCCCAGCAGGGGTTCCCTGTACTTCTTACCCTTGGGCGGTGACCTGTGGGGCCCCTGAGTACCTGGGTGGACAGAGGCACCTGGAGCAGTAACTGGGGAGTGGCACTGGACCCAGGGCCATCCAGACGACCATAGGCCAGTCACCTACACTCTCTGACCCCAGTTTTCTCACCTGCAAAGTGGGTCCAGTAGTATGTGGGGGGGGTCCATGTGAGAGAGAGTGTGAAGCACCTGGTGCATAGAAAGTTCTGGATCAGTGGTGCTAGCAGTTTCACTATTAGGAATTTAAAACAAGCTTGGGGCTGTGTGCAGTGGCTCATGTTTGTAATCCCAGCAATTTGGGAGGCCGAGGTGGGCGGATCGCTTGAGCCCAGGAGTTCGAGACCAGTTTGGCCAACATAGTGAAACCCCATCTCTTAAAATAAATAAATAGATAAAAGCTTGGAAAGCCACTGCTGAGAGGGACCACTCATGGCCCCTTGTGTTTGAGGGTACAGCTCAGCCTCCCCAGCCTGTGGGGGCTCGGCCCTGGTGGCTGCACCATGGGGCCTCCGTGCAGGGTGAGCCAGTACCCCTGGCCCTGACTGGACTTGCCAAGAGGCTAGGAGCTGGGATTCTGGAAGGGGACGCCCTCCCCATTGGCCCTGGGTTCCTTGGAGGCAGGGGTTGAGGGGTCCCAGGCTTTGGGCTCGAGGTAGGAGTGTGGCCATGTTGCCTCCCTACAGAGCCACCACACTGGGGGGCTGATGAGACCAGCGGCCTGCTGGAGCGAGTGGCCGGAGAGAACGCCAGCCTGCCGTGCCCTGCCAGAGGTGAAGCTGCGTCTGGGGTGGGACTGGGGAGGTGGGGTGGGCTGGCCTAGGAAGGCGTCCCCGCTCACGTTCCAGTGCCCTGGGTTGCACGTGGCAGGCGGAGCCCACGGGGCACGTGCTCCTTGTCAGCAGCATGCCAGGTGGTTCATCCCATTGTCAACCCTGCAGGATGGTGTTAGCATTCACTCCTTTTTTATTAGGGGCAATCCAGGCCCAAAGGGGTTAAGTGACTTGCCTGAAGTCATACAGCCAGGGTGTGACTCAGAATGTGGACAAGTGTGACCCCTGCCCTGCCCCCCTGTGCCCATCAGCATCTGGAGGTGTGATCGCCAGGGCTGAGGCAGCCCAGGGTCCTTGTGGGTTGGGGCTTCGTGGTCAGCCCGCCTCTCCCCATGCCCCTGACTTTCCCACAGAGGATGGATTCAGTGGTTCTGGCCAAACCAGCTTTTCTGGGCTTGTCTTTGGGGCAGGAGCACGGTATGGGGCTGATAGCCACCTTGGGTCAGCTGCCCAGTGCTGAACGCTGCCCTGGCCCTTCCTGGCTGTGTAACTCAGGGCAGTCTCCATCTCCTTTCTGAGCCGCACTTTCCCTGTCTGTACAGCGGGGTTGTACCAGCCCCTCTGCATGGAGCTGCTGTGAGCTCTCAGTGGGACCCCATGTGTGCATGGGGCTGGCAACCTTAGGAGGGCTCAGGAAATGTGCTGGATGCCTGGCTTCTGCCTTTTTGTGAACCCCACGGCCCCACCCAGAAGATCCCTCCTCAGCCCCCGCCACTGCCTCAGTTGCTTCTTTCGGCGTTGGGCTCCTCCATGGCTGGGAGCGCCGCCTCCCCGCTGTGGGGCTGAGGTTCTCTGCAGGGTGCTGTCTGGTGTCTGGTAGCAAGTGGCAGGTCACCAAAGCCTGGCAGGAGGCTGGGGGGCATCTCTAGTCTCGTTCGTTGCTCCTTAAGCCACAGGGTGCCCCGGAAGGCCCCAGAAGGCCCCAGAAAAGGACTCAGGGAGAGACAGGTAGGAGCAGGGATGGCACCCACCTAGGCAAGGGGAGGACATGGGTGGGAGCTCTGGGAGCCCCTCGGGATGCCCAGGCGCAGAGCTGCCCACCTGACCACCTGGCCCCCCGACCCTCCCCAACCCAGGTCCTGGGCCCTTGACTATGGCGCCACCTTGCGTTGGACTCTGCTAACAGCAAGCAGCCGTTCTGCGCTTTTGGGAGGTGGGAGACAGTGGAAGGTGGGACCCACCCGGACCCTGACTGCCACACGCAGCCCTGGTCGGTCAGGGACCAGCCCTGAGCCTGTCAGCCTCACCCAAATCCCTTCTGATAGCACTGCCTCTCCCACCGGGCCTGCCGCCTGGGCTGCCCCGGCCTCCTTCCCGGTGAGGAGGGCCTTGTTTCACAGCCCTGTGGCCTTGGGCTGGGAGCGCTCTAAGGGCTACAGGGATGGGACTGAGCCCAGCACCCTCATGGGGACTCCCTGGGCCCTGCAGTGACGCCATCTGCCTCTTCCTCGTGGGGTGGGGTGGGGCGTGAGGGCCCAGAGCCTGGATACCCACTTGGGGGTGTGTGTGGTGAGTGTGGTCTGTGGTGTGTGGGACTCTGCACAGTGGAGAGGGGGCAACGTGAGTGACTCGGGGCAGCAGCTGGTGCGCGGGGATCTCCTTGTCACAGAGCTGCAGGGCCGCCCTGCACTAGAGCACTTTAGGCTGAGATTGTCTGTGCTAAACAAAGTTCTACAGCAGAAACCCATCACCCCTCCCGACCTGCAGCTCGGAAGGCCTGGCCCCCGGGGTGGCGGGAAGTACAGGGGCTCTCAGGGGAAAGCTGAGGAAGATGAGAGGGGGGTATGCATGTGTGTGAGTGTGTGAATGTGTAGTGTGTGTATGTGGTGTGTGTGTCATGTGTGGGATGTGTGTGCATGTATGTGTTCTCTGTGTGTGATGTATGTAGTATGTGGTGTGTGTGTGTGGTGTTTGGCATGTATGTTGTGTAGTGTTTGGTGTGTGCATGTATGTGTTCTGTGTGTGGTCTATGTATATGGTGTTTGGTGTATGTTGTATGTGTGGTGTGCACGGTGTTTGTGTATAATGTGTAGTGTGTGGTGTGTGGTGTGTATGTGGTATGTGGTGTTTGGTGTGTGTAGTGTGTGTGTGCTGTGTGTATGGTGTTTGGTGTATATGTTGTGTGTGTAGTGTGCATGGTGTTTGTGTGTGGTGTATGTATGTGGTGTGTGTGGTGTGTAGTGTGTGGTGTGTGTATGTGGTATGTGGTGTGTGGGGTGTGTATGTAGTGTTTGGTATGTATGTTGTGTGTATTTGTATGGTGTTTGTTGTGTGTAGTGTGTGATGTGTGGTGTGTGTATGGTGTTTGGTGTATATGTTGTGTGTGGTGTGTGTATGTTGTTTGATGTGTATGTAGTGTGTGGGTATGATGTGTAGTGTGTGGTGCATATGTGTGAATGTGTGGTGTGTGTGTGTATGGTGTTTCGTGTGCATGGTGTTTGTGTGTATGGTGTGTAGCATGTGATGGGTATGTGCTATGTGGTGTTTGGTGTGTGTAGTGTGTGCAGTGTTTGGTATATATGTTGTGTGTGTGGTGTGTGTATTGTGTTTGGTGTATGTGGTGTGTGTGTGTGTGGTGTTTGGCATGTCTGTTGTGTGTGTGGTTTGGTGTGTGTAGTGTGTAGTGTTTGGTGTATATGTTGTATGCGTTGTGTATGTGGTGGGTATAGTTTTTGGTGTGTGTGTGGTGTGTGCATGGTGTTTGGTGTGTATGTTTGTGTGGTGTGTGTAGTGTGTAGTGCATGGTTTGTATGTGGTGTGTGGTATATATTGTGTGTGGTGTGTGGTGTGTGCACAGTGTTTGGTGTGTATATTGTGTGTGGTGCGTGTATGGTGGTGTGTGTAGTGTGGTGGGTGGTGTGTGGTGTGTAGTGTCTATGTTGTGTGTGGTATGTGTATTGTGTGTGGTGTGTGTAGTGTGTGGTGTGTGTAGTGTATGGTGTGTATGTGGTGTGTGGTGTGTGTGGTGTTTGATATGTATGCTGTGTGTGTGTATGTTAGTGTGTGGTATGTGGTGTGTATGTGTGTGTGGTATGTGTAGTGTGTCGTGTGTGTGTATGTTGGTGTGTAGTGTGTATAGTGTGTGGGGTGTATAGTATGTGGTATGTATGTGGTGTGTGGTGTGTATAGTGTGTGGTGTGTTGTTTGGTATGTATGTTGTGTGTGGTATGTGTATGGTGTTTGGTGTGTATAGTGTGTGGTGTGTGTAGTGCTTGGTGTGTATGTTTGTGTGTGGTATGTGTGTATGGTGTTTCGTGTGTATAGTGTGGTGTGTGGTGTGTATATGCTGTGTGGTATGTGTATTGTGTGTGTGTGTGGTGTGTATCCCCACAGTGGGGAGTGGGGGTAGCAGCCCCTGGCGGTGGGACATTCTGGCCTGCGTTCTGGGCAGAGGATTCCAGAGGAAAACGGGCACAGAGGGATTCAGTAAGTTGCCCAAGGACACGTAGAGCGTGGGTGGACGTGGAGCAGGGCCCTGGGCCCTCCCTTTCCCTCATGCCAGCAGGGAGGGTCTCTGGCACTTTACGGTGGACAGTCAGGGTAGGGCGGAGGGGGCAGGGCACCCTCCTGCAGAGATGATGCCAGTGTGCCTTCTACGTGCCATGTCTTCCCCGCCACCATGCTTACTGGTCCTTCCAAGGATGAAAGAGTGAGCGGCCTACAGTGTAAGTGTCTAGCCCTGGGCCCCCGCTGCCAGGGGCGGGCCTTTCTGATGATAATCAGTGTTAGCTACAACAGTCCTGATGACCAGTGCTAGCAGCAGAAGGCGGGTGGGAGTGACGTGCCGATCTGCAAGTGTGGGGACCCCACAGGCTCCCCTGAGTCAGCGCTGGCGGAGGTCAGGGGGCAGGTGAGAGCTACGGCCAGGATGGCGGCAGCAGAGCGCGTGCCTGGGGCTCACGCTGCGACCTCTGGGCAGTGTGCCTCAAAGGGGTCACTTGGAGGACTGGGCTGTTAGCTTCAGCCCACATAGGACCCCCTCTGGGCAGGCCCTGTCCTTGGGGCCCGTGAGTGACAGCTCCACTCCAGCCCAGTGGCACACCTACTGTGTACCAGGCTGTGTGCATGGACCAACATGGGGCGTGTCCTAGAGGTCAAGGGGCTGGGGGGTGTGGCACTCACAGTGGGGCTGGGGGCTGGGGGATGTGGCACTCATAGTGGGGCTGGGGGCTGGGGGGTGTGGCACTCACAGTGGGGCTGGGGGTTGTGGCTGGCAAAGTGACTGTCCCAGGCCTGTGGAGGGAGGAGCAGAAGCAGGCTGAGCAGAGCTGGGGCCTCCCGCAGGCCCTGACCCCAGGGCACAATGCAGGGTGCTGGAGCACGGTAGCCTCGGCTCGTTTTTGATTTAGTGCCTACTGCGTGCCAGGCACTGTGCACGAGGCTGGCGGTGGCAGGAGGGAAAATAACAAAGAGCCTGGCCCTCGTGGGTTGGGGACACAGACAAGAGGCAACAGAGACCTGAATCATAGATGCGTCCTCTGGTCACCGGAAAGTGGACGACGATGGCTGAAAAGCAGGGAGGGCAGGGGCTGGGGGTGCCAGTTGGGGTGCAATTCTAAATGAGGGGACTGGGGCCTTGCTGTGAACAGAACCAGAAAACAGGCATGCAGTCCCCTGCCTTGGTGCCTCAGGGACCCCAGGAGGCCGTATGGATGGGCAGTGTGGGTAGGTGGCAGGTGTGGGGGTGCCCACAGCTCCGAGGGAAATGGTCTTCCCAGCCTCGGGGGGGACGGAGGTGCCTGGAGTCCTCCCTGGATGGTCAGTCCCTTTTGCACAGAAGAGACATGTGGGGAACAGTGCAGATGTGGAGGGGAAGGTGTCAGGGTGTTTGTACTGATGACTCCATGCACCCTGCCAGGAACGCCCAAGCCGCAGGTCACATGGCGGAAGGGCCCGTCCTCGGAGTCCCTGCATGGCCGGCCAGGTGTGGCGGTGCTGGAAGAGGGGTCTCTGTTCCTGGCCTCCGTCTCACCCACGGACAGTGGAGACTACGAGTGCCAGGCCACCAACGAGGTGGGCTCCGCGTCCAGGAGAGCCAAGCTGGTGGTCTACGGTGAGCAGGGAGCCAGAGCTGGGGGCAGGAGAGGAAAGCGGCAGGGACCGAGGGACGGGCCTGTCTTCCTCCCAGGACCACATCCGGCCAGAGGCCCACAGTGATGCTGGGGGTCTGACAGTACCACGGCGTGCCCAGGTGTGGCAGTGCCAGTTCCCCAGGGCCTGAGAGCTTCCTACACAGGAGAATCAGGTCCTGCCACCAGGTGCCAGCGAGGGGGAGGGCTTGAGGGGGCTAGGAGAGTGGCAGGTTGCACTGGACACCCCACTTCCCTAGAGAGACCCCCACGGAGACAGTATGGGGGAAGCATCTGGAATTCCATGTGTCTTTGAGGTTGGTCTAGAGGTGAAGGCATTTTAAAATGACCCCTTGGCTGGGCGTGGTGGCTCGCGCCTGTAATCCTAGCACTTTGGGAGGCTGAGGCAGGAGGATTGCTTGAGCCCAGGAGATCAAGACCAGTTTGTGAGAGAGAGGCCCTGTAGCTACATAAAATAAACTTAAAAAATTATTGTTAAAAATGAGCAGATGGCAGTGCAGAGCCCCAGAGCCCACCTCTGGGTTAAAACTCACCCCTGGCCTCTTCTCACATTCTTGTCCTCAGCAGGGAGAGCGCCCCCACATCCAGGGTGCTATGTGCAGAGGAAGGGGACCCCCCTTAACACAGGCAGTGTGGGTGGGCTGGAGAGTGGTCTCTGCCGGCAGGATGACCTGGCCTCGCTTGGGCAGTTCTAACAGCTCCTAACGCCACCTGCTGCTTCCCCAGGACCAGCTGCTCTGGCTCGCCCTGTAATGACTGGCTTAAGACATTTGTTACAAAAAGCATGGCCAGGCCTCACCTTCAGAGATTCTGACTCAGGGGGACCCTCGCTGGTCACTGTGACACCAGGTTGGGTGTAGAACAGGATGGATCTAAGGGGACTCCAGCACCTTTCGAAGCTGAGAGTCAGAAAGGGTGGCATCTGGGCCTGGGCACGACTAGGGGTGTGTCAGTCCCAGAGCAAGGCTGCTGCGGCCATCTGCAGGTCCACAGGACCGTTTGTGGCTGGGTGGACGGGGACAGGCAGACCTTCTCCAACCCCAGTGATGAAGGGGAGGGAATGGCCCAGATGAAGTCCCTTCGGCTGCGGCTCTAAGGGGGCAGGGAAGCAGCTCCTCGGCTCTCCTTGCCCCCAAGTGCCCCCCAGCATCCGGGAGGACGGGCGCAAGGCCAACGTGTCGGGCATGGCCGGGCAGTCCCTGACGCTGGAGTGTGATGCGAACGGCTTTCCGGTCCCTGAGATCGTGTGGTTGAAGGACGGGCAGCTGGTGGGTGTCCCCCTAGGGTGGGTGGGGTATGGGTGGGATTTGGGCTGGGGACAGGCCTTCTGGATGGGCGTTCCTACGTGTGCCAAGGTGGGGCAGGGAGATGTCACAGGTGTCTTTGGGGGTGCTCTGGGGTTCAGGGCAGTGGAGGACGGTGGTCATGTAGTGAAGCCTGGCAGGGGGCTGCGTGGCAGAGAGCATGGCACCGTTCCAGCCACTGGCCACCTCTTGGGCCTCAGTTTCCTCATTACTGATGCTGGGGGTGGTGGCTGGATCCCCTCTTACTGGCTCCCTCTGGCCTCTCCTACCCAGATTCCTAAGGTGGGCGGCCACCGCCTCCTGGACGGGGGCCAGTCCCTCCACTTCCCCAGGATCCAGGAGGGTGATTCTGGGCTCTACTCCTGCCGGGCAGAGAACCAGGCTGGGACCACCCAGAGGGACTTCCATCTCCTTGTACTCAGTGAGTGAGGCCTGAGCCCCGCAACTCTCAAGTGTGTCTGGCCCTGTAGCCCCAACTCTTGCAGGCACACCGGGGGAGAGGGTAGACTTTGCCTGTGGAGAGCAGGGGGCACAGAGGGGCCCATGACAGACCCAACCCCCATCCTCACAGAGCTATCAGGCTCGGGGGACAGACATCAGACAGGTGATTAGCAAAATGATTACTGTCACAAGTGCTACCAAAGAACAGTCTGGATGCTGAGGGCTCCAGAGCAAGCCCTTCTGGCCAGGGTTTTGGGGGGCTTCCCAGGAAGGTCGAGTAGGAGGGGGGCCCAGGCTGGGGGGTCTGCACAGACAAAGGCCCCATGGTAGGCGGGGCTTGCAGGGTTTGAATAGTTTCCCACCCCTCACCCCTTCTCACCCCCAGCCCCTCCTTCCGTGCTTGGAGCCGAGGCCGCTCAGGAGGTGCTGGGATTGGCTGGTGCAGACGTGGAGCTGCAGTGTTGGACCTCAGGGGTCCCCACGCCCCAGGTGGAGTGGACCAAGGACAGGCAGTGAGTGGCCCCCCGCCGAGGATGGCGTGGGGTGGTGCCCAGACTCGGCCTGCTGGATGTAGGGGTTGGGGGAGGTTGAACTCTTCTTGGGGAGCTGACAGGCATGGCATGTGCCACCCAGGGCCCAGACTGAGGGCTGTAAGGGCACCTCCCACCCAGCGAGAGATTAGCCAGGGAGACCCCACTCTTACCTCAGCAAGGTCTTCTCATCTCTTAGCGTTTCCTTTTTTTTTTTTTTTTTGGAGACAAGGTCTTGCTCAGTTGCTCAGGTTGGACGGCAGTGGAAGGATCTCAGCTCACTGCAGCCTCAAACTCCTGGGCTTCTTGGGCTCAAGAGATCATCCCACTTCAGCCTCCCAAATAGCTGGGACCATAGGTGTGCACTACCAACAATGGCTAATTTTTTAAAAAATGTTTGTACAGATCGGGGGGGGTCCTGCTTTGTTGCCCAGGCTGGTCTCGAACACCTGGCTTCAAGCAGTCCTCCCGCCTTGGCCTCCCAAAGTGCTGAGATTACAGGCATGAGCCACTGTGCCCAGCCTCTTTTTTTAAACTCACTTTTTCTCTAAGTAAAACTCACATAACGGGCTGGGCGTGGTGGCTCGTGCCTGTAATGCCAGCATTTTGGGAGGCCAAGGCGGGCAGATCACCTGAAGTCAGGAGCTATCAGCCTGCCAACATATCGAAACCCTGTCTCTACTAAAAATACAAAAAAAAAAATTAGCCAGGCATGGTGGCAGGCGCCTGTAATCCCAGCTGCTTGGGAGGCTGAGGCAGGAGAATCACTTGAACCTAGGAGGTGAAGGTTGCAGTGAGCCGAGATCAAGCCACTGCACTCCAGCCTGGGTGACAGAGCGAGATTCCGTCTCAAAAAAAAAAAAAAATTCCACATAACATACAATTAGCCACTTTAAAGTGTACAGTGGGCCGGGTGCAGTGGCTCACGCCTGTAATTCCAGCACTTTGGGAGGCTGAGGTGGGCAGATTACAAGGTCAGTAGATAGAGACCATCCTGGCTAACACGGTGAAACCTCGCCTCTACTAAAAATAAAAAATATATATATATGTAGGGCATGGTGGCAGGCGCCTGTAGTCCCTGCTGCTTGGGAGGCCGAGGCAGGAGAATCACTTGAACCCGGGAGGCGGAGGTTGCAGTGAGCCATCACGCTACTGCACTCCAGCCTGGGCAACAGAGCAAGACTCAGTCTCAAGGAAAAAAAAAAAAAAAAAAAAAAGGTGTGCAGTGTAGTGGCATTTAGTACATTTGCAGCGTGGGGCAACATTCACTTCTATTTAGTTCCTGACATTCCATCACCCCAAAAGGACACCCCGGACCCATCAGCAGCCAGTCGCTGTCCCCCTCTCCCCAGCCCCTGGCAACCACAAGCCTGCTTTCCTTCTCTATGGACGTGCCTGTTCTGGGCATTTCACATCACTGGCATCGTAGAGTGTGTGGCCTTTTGTGTCTGGCTTCTTCCACTCGGCATATTTTCCAGGTTCATCCGTATTGTGGCGAGTGTCAGAATCGCCTTCACTGTTGTGGCTGGATAATGTTCCGTGGCATGGATGGACCACACGCTGTTGATCATTCCTTGCTTACTGGGCCTTTGTGTTGCTCCCACCTCTTGGTGTTAATGAATGGCCCAGCCTCGCTTTTTACAAGCCACACACTCCCTGTGTGCAGTGTGCCCCGTCCAGCCCCTCGGCCTTACTGGCGCTTTTCCCTTGCCCGTCTCTCCAGGCCTGTGCTTCCGGGAGGCCCTCACCTGCAGGTGCAGGAGGATGGCCAGGTTCTCAGGATCACCGGCAGTCACGTGGGGGATGAGGGACGATACCAGTGCGTGGCCTTCAGCCCAGCTGGTCAGCAGGCCAGGGACTTCCAGCTCCGAGTTCATGGTGAGCCCCAACGCCTTCTGGGACCCCGCCACAGGCTACTCAGGAAGCTTCCCACCCAGCTGCCCGCTGCCTTAGAGGGAGAGTGAGGGCTGAAATGGGGGACCTGGTGAGTGATCCCTGAGTCCAAGAAAGCTGGGGGCTGGGGTTGGGGTTGGGGTCAGGGTCAGGGGATAGAGGTTATCTGGCCCAGCGTTTTCCAAATCCATGGTTTCCATCCCAGCTCTAAAAATTTACTACTTTTTTTTTTTTTCTTTTTGAGATGAATTCTCTCTCTGTGGCCCAGGCTGGAGTGCAGTGGCACCATCTTGGCTCACTGCAACCTCCCCCTCCCAGATTCAAGTGATTCTCCTGCCTCAGCCTCCCAAGTAGCTGGGATTACAGGCGCCCGCCACCACACCCAGTTCATTTTTGTATTTTTAGTAGAGATGGGGTTTCACCATGTTGGCCAGGCTGGTCTCAAACTCCTGACCTCAAGTGATCCTCCTGCCTTGGCCTCCCAAAGTTCTGGGATTACAGGCTTGAGCCACTGTACCTGGCCTAAATTTACTACTTCTGATACCACTTGGAATTATGAGTTACTTTTCTTTAAATGAGTCACACTTCCTTATACTGAAACACATTTATTTAAATAGCCCTTATTCTTATAAAGGATATTTAATATCGAAACTGTGAGCAGAAAACCAGTGCCACTTGGCTAAGGAAGCTGAAAAAACAAACATACCCCATAGAGCAATGTTGTAACTCCTCAAGGCGTGGACTCCGCAGAGGGCACCCAGCCTGCATCTGCGCTCTCCGTGCTAAAAAGCGGAGAGTAGAAAGTGCTAGAAAGGTTAGGGACATGCATAGTAGCACCAAACACAACCTTTCCTTGCTGTGACCAGGATAGAAGGAGACTTGGGAGGGGCGTAGCCATTCCATTCTGAGATGCAGTTATTTCATGCTGTGCCCATGTGCCCCTAGAATTGTCCTGGGTAGCATCGGTGGTGAGTGACCAGCCCTGTGTGATTTCCTCATCTAGCCCAGCCCCTCATTTCACAGACGGGAGACTGAGGCCCAGAGAGGGGAAGTGGCTCACCCTTGATCTTCCAGTGAGTTAGAGGCAGAGCAGGGCCCGGAATCCACACCTGTGGCTCCGCCCCCACCTCCTGCACCTTCCACACCAGCATGTCCCCATGCTGGCCTCTCCCATCTGTCCCCAGACCCCTGCGCTCCTTGTCTACCATGCCTTTTCCACCCCCACAATGGAAGCCTGTGGTGTGTCTTGTGGCCCAAAGGCATGAG
The DNA here is from genome assembly GCF_009828535.3 of Hylobates moloch. Taxonomy (NCBI): domain Eukaryota; kingdom Metazoa; phylum Chordata; class Mammalia; order Primates; family Hylobatidae; genus Hylobates; species Hylobates moloch. The sequence goes on from NW_026652285.1 coordinate 102,564,247, forward strand.
TCTGCTGCCCTGGGGAAGATGCCAGAGGCCTCAGGGGCTGCCTGTGACCAGCCCCCACTGCTTTCCTTCTCAGCACCCCCCACTATCTGGGGCTCCAACGAGACAGGCGAGGTGGCCGTCATGGAGGGCCACCTAGTGCAGCTCCTGTGTGAGGCTCGAGGAGTGCCCACCCCAAACATCACCTGGTTCAAGGACGGGGCCCTGCTTCCCCCCAGCACCGAGGTGGTCTACACTAGGGGCGGTCGGCAGTTGCAGCTGGGGAGGGCCCAGAGCTCAGATGCCGGCGTCTACACCTGCAAGGCCAGCAACGCTGTGGGGGCCGCAGAGAAGGCCACCAGGCTGGATGTTTATGGTGAGCAGCCAGGGGCCACGGCAGCCAGGGTGGGCAGTGGGAGGGACTCAGCCATGGTGGCCCCTGCCTGTCTCCAAAGGAAGGCTAAGTGGCCACTTGGAGTGGTCAGAGGCAAAAGGATAATGGGACCAAGACATTATCTAGGGAGAAGGGTCCTCCCAGCTCATGCGACTTCCCTCATACACGGAAGGAAACTGAGGCCAGGGGTAGAAAGACCTGTCTAGGAGGCCATGGCAGAGCTAAATGTAGAATCCAGGTCTCCCCTCATGGTGTAGGGCTTTTCACTAAACCATGCCCAGACCCCTGTGACCACCACAATAATTAACTGCCCTTAGTTCATCACTTCTGTAAGCTAGACCAGAGGGGCACTTTGCAGCATCAGCTCATTTGATCAGCTGGCAAAGGGACTTGAGCTCTCGTGTCCCCACTTACAGATGATCACAGTGAAGCTCTGGAGCAGAGAGGTTTCCCCAGGTTCACACCACTAGGAGGTGGTGGGACCTGGTCCATACGTGGGCAGATCTGACTCCAAACCTCACGCTGTGAACCTCAGCATCAGCTCAGCCCTGAGGGGCTTGGCTCTGGGGACTTTTGAAGAACTCAGAGGAAAGGGTGTCGGTGGCTCTGGATGGGTCTGAGCAGGGCCCTGGTGAAATGTGACAGGGCAGCGTGCAAGCTGATAGGGGTCAGCCTGGCCCCCCGTGGGGAGTCATTTCAGGAGCTCTGGCTTCCAAAGATGCAAAGGGCTTGGGCGTTGGAGCCTCAGGGACCCCAAAGGGCAGTTGAGCTCCACGGGCTCCACGGCAGCCTCTGAAGATGGCCCCGCCACTAGCTCAGGGAGTCTTATTTTGGGACCCGAGGTCCCCCGGGAAATGAAATAGGAAATGTGTATGTTTTTATTAAATTTTCAAAAGGTCTTATGCCCAAATAAGGTTAAGAAGCATTTCCCAGGCCACGGTTGCCCCTTGTCCCCTGATAATGGCTTCATCAGCTCAGCAACTTGAGGGTCTCCTTGAGGGTAGAAGAGAAATTTCTCCTCTGGCATGGCCACCGTGGGCTCCAAGCGTAGTTAACATCTGGTCCCCTTGACTGTCGCTGGCTAAGTTAGGAGCCCCCCAAGCCAAGCCATCTGGGCTCAGGTCTGCCCCAGTCTTCTGCCTCCTGAGACCAGGGAGGGATGGGACTTCCAGGAGCAGAGCTCTGTCCCAGCCCTGGGGGTCTCATTTGAGTCCAGCAGATACTGGACCTGCTGTGTATAGGCACTGGGGATGCAAGTAGGCTGGCCCTCGTTCCACTCATGCTGGGCTTGCTGGGGTAGCAGCGGGGATGGAGAGGCAACAGTCAGCACCCAGGGGTGGGGTAGTGCGCCCAGGGGCTGAGGTGGGTGAGATTGCTGCCCTGGGGTCTGAGCAGGGGGTTCGGCCAGTGGAGGTGAGAGAAGGAAGTGTTTCACATGGAGTGGGGTCGGTGAGGGGCTTCAGCGGGCCTGTTGGGCTGAGATGAGAGCAGGCTGGCGTCCAGCTGTGGTCCCCAAGCCACCCCCTGCCTCTTTTCCAGTCCCACCCACCATTGAGGGTGCCGGTGGAAGACCACACGTGGTGAAGGCTGTGGCTGGGAGGCCTGTGGCGCTGGAGTGCCTGGCCAGAGGCCACCCGCCCCCCACCCTCTCCTGGCACCACGAGGGGCTGCCCGTGGCAGAGAGCAACGAGTCGCAACTGGAGACAAGTGGCAGCGTGCTGAGGCTGGAGAGCCCGGGGGAGGCATCCGGTGGCCTGTACAGCTGTGTGGCCAGCAGTCCTGCCGGGGAAGCCGTGCTGCAGTACTCTGTGGAGGTTCAGGGTGAGCCCAGCCCACCCCACTCAGAGCTGCCTGGGCTGTGGACCTCTGCCCAGGCCTGCTTCGTGCTTGTCCTGAGAGAGCTCCTGGAGTGGAGGGAGGGTAGGGAGAAGTAACCAGTGTCCCCGCATTGCATGACACAGATGAGGACGCTGAGAACTGGGCTGTGGGGCCGGCAGGGCTAGGAGTGGGCAGGGTGGAGCCTCAGGATCAAGGGTCCCTGACTGTGCCCAGGACCCTGGGCAGGGTCACCCAGGACGGAGGACCTCGTTCTGCCTTCTGCCAATGGAATGGCCCTTTACGGAGACTTTCCTAATGCCGGCTTGTGGGTGTGGTCCCAGCAGGGTGGGTGGGGCCTTCGCCTGCTCTTCCATCCATTGCTGAAGCATCTCAGGTACTAGTGCTGTGCTGACCCCAAGTGGCGCTGGAAATGAAGCTGGGAACAAGGCCCGCCGGACTCCTGAGCCCTCAGTCTGCCAGGGAGGCAGATGTTAATCAGGCCCGAGCCTTTGGGGAGCCCGGGGTGTCCCCTTACCCACCTTGGGTGGCCCTGGAAGGCCTCCTGGAGGAAGGGCCACTGATAGGGAGACCTGAGGGTGAGGTGCGGCCGGGCATCGCTCTGAAGGCACTGGGGACTTGGGAGGGTTTGAGGCCAGTGGCTGCTCAGCTCCAAACACCCAGGAGTGTGTTCTGCCTGCAGTGCCCCCACAGCTCCTGGTGGCTGAAGGCTTGGGACAGGTGACCACCATCGTGGGACAGCCCCTGGAACTTCCCTGCCAGGCCTCAGGCTCCCCAGTACCCGCTATCCAGTGAGTCAGTGGTGGTGGAGGCCAGGATTGGGGGTAGGCAGAGACCGTGTGCTTTGCGGATTGTGGGGGGAAGTGGACAGGAGAGAGGCTTCCTGTTTCCAGGAGTAGGAAAGAGGCCTGGAGCCACGGCTGGTGAGAGCAGGTGGGAGGAACTTCTGGGCTTCCTGCTTGTCCTGCCCGGCCTGGCCTTCCCTGGTCTCAGGTTGACGCGCCCCCCTCCCTACTCACCTTAGGTGGCTGCAGAATGGCCGCCCAGCTGAGGAGCTGGCCGGCGTGCAGGTGGCCTCGCAGGGGACCACACTGCACATTGACCATGTGGAGCTGGACCACTCAGGCCTCTTCGCCTGCCAGGCCACCAATGAGGCGGGCGCTGCCGGGGCCGAGGTGGAGGTGTCTGTGCATGGTGAGTGGGCGCCTGGGGTTCTGAAGCTGTGGGCAGCCTGAGATGCCAGGGGTGGGTGGCGCCAGAGGGCTGTGGCAGGCCTGGAAGGGCACGGGGCTGGTCTTCTCTGGATGGCGTTTCTGGGCTGGACTTCCCAGTTCCCCACAGAGACGCAGGTGTGAGAGGCTGGGCTGGGCCACTTGTCACACTTATCCTCGGTCTTGACCAGTCTCTAGGCCTCACTCTTTCCCCAGCTCCCTCTCTCCATCTGCTCTCTTCATGCTAACCATGCTGAACTTCACTTAGTTCTTTTAATAGATCAGCCCTCTTTCCCTCACCTTCAAATCTATGTATGCTGCTCCTTCTGCCTGGAACATTCTCCCTCCTCTTTTCTTGCCTAGCTCCTTATCGTTCAGGCATATCCTGAAATACTCTTCCTCGATTCTACCATGTTTCTCATCTGCACTGCCCAGCCTCTCAATGCCTTAGCCCTCCACTCACTACATTGGGATTGCTTATTTGGTTGTCCATCTCCACTGTCCACCTCTGTGAGCTTTGAGACGGCAACATGGTAGCTGCCTTTCCCTGCTGTGTCCAGGGGCCCAGCATAGTTCTGGCCACAGAGTAGATGCTCAGCACACATAAGGATGCATAGATAGATCAGTGGGTAGATGGGTAGATGGGTGGGTGGATGAATGGGTTGGTGGATGAATGAGTGGACAGATAGAAGGGTGGATGGATGGATGGATGGAAAGGTGGATGGATGGGTAGATAGATGGAAGCATGGGTGGATAGAAGGGTGGATGGATGGGTAAATGGATAGATTGGTAAATGGATGGATGGGTGGATGGATGGATGGAAGGGTGGGTAGATGGATGAATGGGTGGGTGGGTGGATGGATGGAAGGGTGGGTAGATGGATGAATGGGTGGGTGGGTGGATGGATGAATGAGTGGGTAGATGGATGGATGGGTGGGTGGGTGGATGGATGAGTGGATGGATGGGTGGGTGGATGGAAGAGTGGGTAGATGGATGAATGGGTGGGTGGATGGATGGGTGGATGGGTGGATGGGTGGAGGGATGGATGGATGGATAGAATGGTGAGTGGATGGATGAGTAGATTGATGGATGGGTGGGTGGATGGATGGAAGGGTGAGTGGGTGGATGGCTAGCTGGATGGATTGGTAGATGATGGATGGGTGGGTGGATGGATGGAAGGCTGGATAGACAGAAGGATAGGTAGATGAATAAATGCATTAATAGATGCATGGGTGCATAGATGGATGGGAGAATTTTTAAAGGGAATAACTACTCTGTTGGCTGCCAGTCTAGAGCTCTTTCCCTAAGCCATGTGTTTGGGGGATATGGCGGGCAGAAGCTAGATGCTAGCCTTTGGCCAGCCCTTCAAGGGCACCTTCTCACCCCCAGGTATCGAGGGGGTTGCTGGGTGCCCACTGTACTCCTCCTGATTCTGACCTGGGCTCTTCCTGACTCTTTCCCTTCCCAGAGTTCCCATCGGTCAGTATCATTGGGGGTGAGAACATCACAGCTCCTTTCCTGCAGCCTGTGACCCTCCAGTGCATAGGGGATGGGGTGCCTACCCCAAGTCTCCGTTGGTGGAAGGATGGTGTAGCCCTGGCAGCCTTTGGGGGGAACCTACAGGTATGTGCAGGGGCCCCAGGGCTGGCGAGCCAGCTGGGCACAGGTGGAGGGGCTGCTCTGGGGGCTTCCTGGAGACTCTGAGCAAAGCCCAGCAGGCTGGGGATAGGAAGGACCCAGAGCCCTCTCAGCCTGAAAGGGCGAGCCTCAGCCTCTTCCGGGTCCTAGGAGCTTCAGTTGTCAGAGGGAGAAAATGTCGGCGGAGGGGGGACAGGGAATGGTATGCCTGGAGATCAGACGAATCCCTGGAATCCGGGTGCTTGGCTCGTAACTCTACCTCCAGAGCCAAGTGTCCCCATGCCTCACTGCTCCTGCCCCCGGGCTCGGCAGCAGCCTGGCCACTCACCATGTCCTGTAATCACTCTTATGGCCCCGTGGCTTCCTCTCTGCCCTCTCCCCTCCAGATTGAGAAGGTGGACCTGAGGGACGAGGGCATCTACACTTGTGCCGCTACCAACCTGGCTGGGGAGAGCAAGAGGGAAGTGGCACTGAAAGTTTTGGGTGAGGACGTGGATAGCCAGCAGGGCCCAGGCCAGGATGTTGGGTGATCCCTTGGGGACCCTTGGGGCTGGGGTGTGTGGCGAGGGAGGGGGAGGAGGTTTTTCAGTCATAGTTATGCACTTAACTTCAGAGGAAGTAGAAAGCCCTGAAATGAAAGTGTTAGCAATAGCTCTGTAGTCCCTTTTGGCTGCTTTTGGTGGGATTTTTTTTTTTTTTTTTTTTTTGAGTTGGAGTCTCCCTCTGTCGCCCAGGCTGGAGTGCAGTGGCGCGATCTCGGCTCACCGCAAGCTCCGCCTCCCGGGTTCATGCCATTCTCCTGCCTCAGCCTCCCGAGTAGCTGGGGCTATAGGCGCCTGCCACCATGCCCGGCTAATTTTTTTGTATTTTTAGTAGAGACGGGGTTTCACCATGTTAGCCAGGATGGTTTCAATCTCCTGACCTCATGATCTGCCTGCTTCGGCCTCCCAAAGTGCTGGGATTACAGGCGTGAGCCATGGTGGGATTTTTAGTAGCAGACTTGCCCACATTCATATTTACGTTTGCTTATTTTGGGGGTTTATTTGTAGGGAAATCCTTGTCCTTGTCCCTTCCCCTGGCTGTGCTGGCGTCAGCTGTCCTGGGGTGGGGGCTGGGTGCTGTATGATTGCTGTAAGGATGGTGGGAGCTGGGTGCTGTATGATTGCCGTAAGGATGGTGGGGGCTGGGTGCTATATGATTGCCGTAAGAATGCTGGGGGCTGGGTGCTGTGTGATTGCCGTAAGGATGGCAGCCTGTTGCTCTTTGTTCTTGGGCTTGCTTCCAGGAGTGGGATTGCTTAGTCTGAGGACGTGAACTGTTTTAGAGCCCTTTGTCTGGGATTTTCTATGGGGAGCAGGGAGCAGCACTGCTGGGATGGCTGGGATTAGAGCTGCCCAGAGCTTGCACCTACCAAGCTGGGTCTCTCCTTGTCTCCCCCTAGTGCCCCCCAACATCGAGCCAGGCCCAGTCAACAAGGCAGTGCTGGAAAATGCCTCAGTGACCTTGGAGTGTCTGGCTTCGGGCGTGCCCCCTCCTGGTAAGACCCCTCCTCTTGGCTGAAAGCTTCTTCCAGCCCAATTCACTGTCTAATGAGGCTGGCGAGTGACCCAGGGACTCTGACTGGACACAATGGGGAGAAATCAGCAGGTCTTTCCCCCCATTTCTCTCATGTTCCTCTCTTCCTCTTCAACAATGTCCTTCGGGCCAAGGCACTGCTAGGGTCCAGAGCCAGTGTGAAACAGGCCTGCAGGGCATCTACTCACAGTAAACTTCACAGGGCTGTCTGGGGCTGGGGGCGAGGATCAGGACCTCAGAGTCACCATCCGGTCTGTAGGGTCCTCCCCTCTAGACCAGCAGTGGAGGAAAGGGCAGGGCGCTGGGAGCTGGGTGTGGGTGTTTGCACAGGGGACTGGGTGAGGCTTACGGTGGTCCAGGAGGAAGGCTTCTCTCCTGCTCCCATCTGAACTAGGCCCACCCTGCTTTGCTTGTTGCCTGTGAGCCCTGGGGATATTTGCCCCCTCTTGTGGGGACACCTGCTGAGTTCCGGGGGCGTGGCCGGGCAGGATGCAGGGAAGCTGCAGATACACGCGGTCCAGCCTGGCTTTGAGGCTGCTGCTTTGGGCTGGTCCATGTTCTCTAATGCCCCCTAGGGGAGGGGGTCTCCTGGTAGGGGGAGGGCAGGTCTGAGTTTGACTCTCTCTGCTCCTGGCTGCCTCAGCCTCTGCCCATGGGGCTTCTTCTCCACCCTTGGTCCTGTCTTGGGCAACATTGCCCGGTTCCACCCTGGCTCCCTTTCCTGAATGAAGAACTCTGACCTTCTCCAATGCCTGAAAAAATAGTGTGGTCACCCTGGAAGTTTCTCTTGGATGCCCACCACACCAGCAGAGTCTGACGGGCTGGCAGCACCCTTGCTTCTCTCTTGCATTCCCCCTTGCATCTCTCTTCCTTTCCCTAGATGTCTCCTGGTTCAAGGGCCACCAACCTGTCTCTTCGTGGATGGGAGTGACAGTATCAGCGGATAGGAGAGTTCTCCGCATTGAGCAAGCCCAGCTTTCTGATGCTGGGAGCTACCGCTGTGTGGCATCCAACGTGGCAGGTAGCACAGAGCTGCAGTATGGCCTACGGGTCAATGGTGAGCTTCCCTGGGCCTACAAGGTCCCTTGTCCAAAAAGTTGTCTTTTCATTCATTTGTCTATTAGTCTGTCCATCCACCTGTCCACTCATCCATCCATCTACCACTCCATCCATCCGTTACCCCATCCATCCATCATCTGTCCATTCATCCATCAACTCATCCACCCCTCCATCCATCCACCCATCCACCCATCCACCTATCCACCCATCCACCCCTCCATCCATTAACTCATCTATCCATCCATCCATCCATCCATCCATCCATCCATCCATCCATCCGTCCATCCATCCATCCACCCAACCATCCTTTCATTCATTTATCTACCCACCTGTCTGCCCACTCATCCACCTGTCTATTTGTCTACCTGTCCACCCTCCCATCCACCCACCCATCTATCCATCCATCCGTCTACCTTCCCATCCACCCATTCACCATCCATTCACTCATTTAACTACCCATTCTTTCATTGATCCATTTTCTATCCAACACATTTATTGAGTCCATGCTCTGGGGCAGACGCTGGACCTACATCCCTAAATAAGACAGATCTAGGAGCTTTCAGCCTAGTGGAGGACACAGCAATTAGATCATTCCCCAGAGTACTACTTGATGTCAATTTTGATAGCAGCTGGTGACCATGAGGTGCAACTGAGCACCTATAACAGGGCACTGACTTGGCCTGCGGAGTCCAGGAGGCATCTTTGACACTTGGATACCTACACTGAGGTCTCTGCCAAGGCCTGAGGTTATGAAGACCTGGGGAATGTGAGAAACTGAAAGGAGGCCACGGGGTCTGGGGTTTATAACACTGAGAAGAGGGCCAGGATGGTGCTGGTGGCCATATGGAGACTGGACCTCTTGGGCCTCATGGACCATGGGAGAGGTTGGGTCTAAGAGCAGTGGGTAGCTGGGCAGAGGCCTGGGACCCTGGGCATCATGGCTGGTGCCTCCCAGATACAATGGAATCTTCTGGCTATTTTCTGCCGAAAGGGGACTGCCTTTAATATGGTATTTCATCTCACACCACCCCTGAGTTAGGAAGTAGCACTGTCCAGGGACCCTTGGTCCCCTCCCCATCCCTATAATAAATGACCTTCTGCTGACCAGAGGCCTGAGTGAGAGTGCTGCTTCCTGGCTGGTCAGCCTTGAGCAGGTGACTTCCCCTCTGTGAGCCTCAGTTTCCCATCTATAGAAGCCTCGTGGTGGTGTTGAAAGGATGGAATTAGCAGCCTCGGGGGCAGTGAAGTGGCTCAGAGCCTGTGTCTGGATGGCTGTCTTGTGCTTTTGCTGTGGCTGTGTGCTCCTGCAGGGGTGCCCAGCCAGGGGCCCTGCCTGCTTTGCCCCAGTGGGGCTCAGCCTGTGCCCCATGTCACCCCTGCCCTGCAGTGCCCCCTCGAATCACGCTGCCGCCCAGCCTGCCAGGCCCTGTGTTGGTCAACACCCCTGTCCGGCTGACCTGCAATGCCACCGGTGCCCCCCGCCCCACAGTGATGTGGCTGAAGGATGGAAACCCTGTGTCCGCTGCAGGGACCCCTGGCCTGCAGGTCAGTAGGGCTGGGTGGCCCCGGCTCACCTCCCTGTACCTCCTGTAGATGCTGGGAACAGAGGTCAGGCCCTGGGAACTTAGGGTGAGGGAGAAGCAGCAATAGCCCAGGGCCGAGGGCTGGAGGGAGGCGGGACTGAACAGAGAGGCTGGAATCACACTGCCCAATGGTAACGATACATTCCATGAACGTGAACCATCTACGTCATTGTAAATGTTCTCGTAGTCACAGTAAACTGAGTAAGAAGAAACAAGTGAGATCAATGTTAATAATACACATTAGTTAATCCAGTATATCCAAAATAGCTTCATTTCATCATGAGATCAATAAAAACAATTATTGAGATATTTTATATTCTTCTTTTCATATGAACTCTTTGAAGTCTGTGGCGTAGTTTGTACCTGGGGCCTGTCTCAATTGGGCCTGGCCACATTTCAAGGGCTCACTGGCCATGTGTGGTGAGTGGACAGAGGGGCTCCAGAGGACTCTTCCTGAGGTCCAGTGTCATTGCCAGCTGGCAGAGGTCCGGAGGCCCAGATGCAACCCTGGGTTTCCCTGCATCATGAGGGGCACTGAGGGTCTGGGGCAGGCTGTCCAGGCGTGCTCGGCAGCAGGGCCGGCGAGGTTCTGCCGCTTGGGGCCTGCGACAGCAGGACAGTTGCCTAATTTGGGCTTCCCCCTGGGGTCACAGGTCTTCCCTGGGGGCCGGGTCCTCGCCTTGGCCAGCGCCCGGGCCTCCGACTCTGGGAGGTACTCCTGCGTGGCTGTGAGCGCGGTGGGTGAGGACCGCCGGGATGTTGTCCTGCAAGTCCACAGTGAGTCTCAGACTGGGAAAGCCACGTGGTTCAGAGCAGCAACTCGAAGGAGATGGGGTGGGGGCATTCCCAGTCACTTCCAAAGGGAGAGAGGGCGGGTGGATGGAGGAGCGCCCACCTGAGAGCGTCTGCCTTCCAGTAGGGATCAGTGAGCTCCGGAGACCTGCCCTGGAGTGTGAGCTCCCGCAATGGGTGGGAGGGTGGGCAGGTGGTCCCGCATAGCCAGGAGCTCTGCCCTGTGTTCAGGGAGAGGCGGAAGGTGTGTGAAGTAGCAGGAACAGCGTGGAGTGGTGGTTAGGAAAGCCGGCTCTTGAGTGTCAGCGACATGGGGTTCAAACCCTGCCTCTGTGACTTTGAGCTGGTCACTTTGCTTCTCTCGACCACCATTTCTTCACCTGCAAAAATAGCACTCACCTCAAAGGTCACCATGGGGACTCACTAAGCCCCTGAGCTCATGAAGCTACTGTAACCACAGTAGCTTATTTTTAAATGTCCTCCTCTGGGTTTTTCTGGGGCTCCGTGGAGGTATAAGAGAGAATGCTGGGAGCTGGGCACAGTGGCTCACGCCTGTAATCCCAACACTTTGGGAGGCTGAGGTGGGTGGATCACTTGAGGTCAGGAGTTCGAGACCAGCCTGGCCAACACGGTGAAACCCCGCCTCTACTAAAAATACAAAAAATTAGCTGGGTATGTTGGTGCGTGCCTGTAGTCCCAGCTACTCGAAAGGCTGAAGCAGGAGAATCACTTGAACCCGGGAGGTGGAGGTTGCAGCGAGCTGAGATCATGTCACTGCACTCCAGCCTGGCCAATAAGCCAGACTCTGTCAAAAAAAAAAAAAAAAAAAGGAAAGAGAGAGAGAAAGAAGAAAGAAAGAGAAGGAGAGAAAGAAGAAAGAAAGAGAAGGAAAGAAAGAGAAAGAAAGAAAATGGAGAAGGAAGGAAGGAGAGAGAGAAAAAAGAAAAAGAAAAGAGAAAGAAAAAGTAAGAAAGAGAAAGAAAAAGAAAGAGAAAGAAGGAAAAAGAAAACGAATGAATGTAGTCTTGGGTGGGAGGTGGTAGGAAGGATTCGATTCTAGCTCCTTCCCTTTGCTGGAGTGAAGATGATTAACACATATTGTATGCCCAAGAGCCCCACCTGTGCCATTGGATTGAACCTCATGGCGGCCCCACCAGGTGGGGATTTTCATTATCCCCACTTTACAGATGAGGAGACTGAGGCCCAGGAGTGTAAGTAGCATCCCCAGGGCCTCGCGTGGTGAGCGAGTGGTGGAAGGCAGGATTCCACCCCAGGAGTTCTCCCCCTGGACCCTGCGTTCCTTCCTACAAAGCTGCACTGGTTATTTTTGTTTCAGGGGCAAAAGGTGGTTCTGAGACCTGCTTTAAAAAAATTTTTTTTAAACAAAAATTTTAAATTTTAGAAAGTTTTGAGATAACTGTGGATAATTATAGATTCACAGACATCTGTAAGAAATAACACAGGGAGACCCTGAGTTTCCTTCCCCAGTTTCCCTCCGTGGAAACGTGCAGAAATCTGGGATGTGGATATCGTGACAATTTTACTCAGACTGGCTCCTCCAAAGCAGGACTGAAGGCAGAGGAAGGGTGGTCACTCCTGGCTGCTGCGAGTAGCTAGGCCTGACCCAGAGTGTGGCCCCTCCTTGCCAGCCCCACCCATGTGCCTGAGGGAGCCCCTCTCCTGCCCCCTCCCGCAGTGCCCCCGAGTATCCTCGGAGAAGAGCTGAATGTGTCCGTCGTGGCCAATGAGTCAGTGGCCCTGGAGTGCCAGAGCCACGCCACGCCCCCTCCCGTGCTGAGCTGGTGGAAGGACGGGCGGCCCCTGGAACCACGGCCTGGAGTCCACCTCTCCGCAGACAAAGCCTTGCTGCAGGTGTGCAGGCCCCCGGCCAGCCAAGCAGGCCTCCACCTCGGGCCAAGGGCAGGGTGGGGCCTGCAGGTGCCCCAGCTCAGTGACCTGCAAGTCCCCTTCCCCCCAGGGGATCGAGGACAAAACCCCAGGACTGGTTCCTCGAGGCCTCCCTCAGGGCCCCTGACTCAGCTGAGTGGCACCAGCTGTTGGGTTAGAACCTTGGTCACCTGCCTGCTCCTCCTCCCACCCCTCTACACCTTGTGATGTGATCATTCCCAACTCAGAGCACTGCCATTTGGTTTCCCCTCCTTCCGTTCATTCTTCAAAGCCACAGCCTAGCCCCAGCAACCCCGTGTCAGGATCTGACCCCTGAGGACAGGTCCCCTGCACCCTACCAGCCTTATTCCTCCACCTTCTCTTTCGGTCTGTTTTCTTGGGCTTTCCAAAGAGGCTGGGAGCAGATGAAAGGCAGGAGCAGTTCTGATCCAGTCACATGCCTCCCCCTTAGCAGATCTGGGCCATGAAGGTGGGGAGGCTGGCAGGACTGCCATCGAGGGGGCCCTTCTCAGGCCCACCACAGGCACCGGCTTCTGGAAACTTCCCGGTGCAGCTGGTGGGGAGATGCTGTCACTGTCCCTTGCTCCAAGTGGGGAGCTTGTGGGGGGAGGGGCTCATCAAGGTCACGTGACATGCCTGCAGTCACACAGTCTGTCCAGGGCTCACCCATCTCTGTGCTGTCCCCGCCCATGGGGTGTCTTTGCTTTCTGCCAGGTGGACAGAGCCGACGTGTGGGATGCGGGCCGCTACACCTGTGAGGCTCTGAACCAGGCCGGCCGCTCAGAGAAACACTACAATCTGAACGTCTGGGGTGAGGGTCTCCTGGTCTGGGCAGGGGGAGGGGGCTGTTGCCTTGATTGGGTCCCAGGACACAGCCCTCCTCCAGCCTGCCCTCGCCTTGCTCATCCCCTCCCCATCTCAGCTCCACCCCCACTAACCCTCTCTCTGCTCTGACTCAGTTGCTCCAGTGTTCCCCTCGAGGGAATCCCACACCCTGACTGTGAGAGAGGGGCACCCTACCAGGCTGTCCTGCGAATGCCGGGGTGTCCCCTTCCCCAAGATCTCCTGGAGGAAGGATGGTAGGATTGCTGCCCTCGCCCAGCCCCACCTTATTGCCAGGCACAAGGAGGCTATGCCCAGCCCTCACTGGTTATCCCCACCCCAGAGCCTAGCTGAGATGGGGGGGCTTATGCCTCGAGGGGGTGGGGATGCTGGTTACAGAAGTGACGCTTCCCCCAGCCCCTCTCTACTCAGTCCCTGAGCCTGCAAGAGCCCCTGGTCCTGCTCTGCCAGTAAGAGCTGGATTGATCTTCAGGCCTCACTTCAGACGTCCCTTCTTCCAGGAAGCCCTCCCTGACTGCCAGGCTGGGACAGAGCCTCCCTGATGCAGTCCCTGTCACTTGTCATGTCACCCACATTAGTCCTTCTGTGTGTGCTCCTCCATTAGTCTGTGACCCCTGTGAGGCACCATCTTGACCACCACTGAATTCCAACTTCAGTGTATGGTACAAAAAAGGTGCTCAAAAAACATTTGGAATTCACTTCACCAATTTTTTTTTTTTTTTTTTTTTTTTTTTGAGACAGAGTCTTGCTCTGTTGCCCAGGCTGGAGTGCAGTGGCACGATCTCAGCTTATTGCAACCTCCGCCTCCTGGGTTGGAGTGATTCTCCTGCCTCAGCCTCCTGAGTAGCTGGGATTACAGGCAGGTGCCACCATACCCAGCTAATTTTTGTATTTTTAGCAGAGACAGGGTTTCGCCATGTTGGCCAGGCTGGTCTCGAACTCCTGACCTCAGGTGATCTGCCACCTCAGCCTCCCAAAGTGCTGGGATTACAGGCATGAGCCACTGCACCCAGCCCATTTAACCAATATTTATTGAGAGACTGTACCAGGCCCTGTTCTAGGCACTGGAAATACAGCAGAGGATAAAACAGATCCCCACCCTCACAGTGGGGGCAGTCAGATAATAAACACACAGTTAGTAAATGACTCGATACCTTAGGCGATAAATGCTATGGAGAAAAATAAAGCTAGGAATCGGGGGAAGATGTCCTGGGGGGTTGTAGGAATTGCAGTTTTAAGTTGGGTGGCCAGGAACGCTTGACCAAGCAGACTTGAAAGGGTAAGGGCTGAACATGAGAATATCACAGGGAAATGCACCCCAGGCGGAGGTAAGGGTAAGTGCAAGGGTCCTGGGGCAGGAATGCTGGTTGGATGGGGGAATGAGAGGAGGCAGGGAATCAGGGACGATGGAGGAGAGTGGAGCTGCCATTACCGAGATGGGAGACCCCAGGGGCAGATATGGTGGAAAGACCTAGTGTTTGGGGTGAATTAATCTTGAGACATTTGCTAAATACCTAGTGAGGTGTCAAGTGGACGGTGAGAGACAGGTGTCTGGAGCTCAGAGGAGAGGTCTGGGCTAGGAAGCAGCCTGGGAGTAGCAAGACAAGCTGAGGTCATCAGGACAGAGAGGGAGGAAGCAATGCCAGGTGGCCATTGGGTCTGCTTCCCTGATGGGACGTGCATTGAGTCATGACCCAGCCAAAAGGTCTGCTCCTCTAGAAACAGGTGAAAGGGTTTAATCCAGTAGGTCAAGGTTGACAAATCCTCCTCCTACAAGGGAACTTCTTGATGCCAGGTCTACCAGTTGCCTGGTCACCCTCCTCAGGTCACTATAGCTAAGTGGATGGTCATTCCGTCAGTAGCCTTTACTGAGCCTTGCTGTGTGCCAGGCCCTGGGGAGCCACTAAGGATCCCAGGGGGAGGCTGGTCGCGGTGGCTCACGCCTGTAATCCCAGCACTTTGGGAGGCCGAGGCAGTGGGTCACCTTAGGTCAGGAGTTAGAGACCAGCCTAACTAACATGGCGAAACCCCATCTCTACTAAAAAATACAAAAATTAGCTGGGCATGGTGGTGTGCACCTGTAATCCCAGCTACTTGGGATGCTGAGGCATGAGAATCGCCTGAACCCAGGAGGCAGAGGTTGCAGTGAGCCGAGATGGTGGCACTGCACTCCAGCCTGGGCAACAGAGCAAGACTCTGTCTCAAAAAAAAAAAAAAAAAAAAAGATCCCGGAAGGAAATTGAGGCAGGGTCTGCCATTCCGGAGGGCTGAGGCCAGGGTAGGATTCGGATGGGGCACCTGTAGGCAGATCTGTGATGGGGAGAAGCCTAGGGGGATAGGGAGGAGCTCAGAAGAGGCACCAGGACCAGAAGTGGCACTCATGGAAGGCTTCCTGGAAGAGGTAGTGTCTAAATGAACACCAGAAGGATGAGCAGGAATTGGCAAGAATGGGTGGGAGGACAAACTTTCCATGTGGAAAGACATCACGTCCTTGCAAATGCCCTGGACCGGGAGCTTCTTTTTTTCTGCACCCAGGTCAACCCCTCCCCGGGGAGGGGGCTGGCCTCCAGCAGGTGTTGGCTGTGGGGAGGCTGCTGTACCTGGGACAGGCCCAGCTGGCTCAGGAAGGAACATACACCTGTGACTGCAGCAATGTGGTGGGCAACAGCAGCCAGGACCTGCAGCTGGAGGTGCACGGTGGGTGAGCTGGGTGGGGGCTGGAAGGGTCTGGGATCATGGGCTGGCTGGGCAGGCGTCGCCCCCAAATCGGAGCAAATACAGGGAAGTGATGGTGTGTGGTGCAGGCTTTCTCCTCCCTCAGATTCCTGGTGTGTGAGTCCATTCTCACACTGCTCTAAAGATACTACCTGAGACTGGCTAATTTATAAACAAGAGGCTTAATTGACTCACAGTTCCACATGGCTGGGGAGGCCTCAGGAAACTTACAATCATGGAGGACGATGAAGGGGAAGCAAGGCACGCCTTACATGTCAGCAGGAGAGAGAGAGCGAAGGGGGAAGCACCAGACACTCATCAAACAACCAGATCTCATGAGACCTGACTAACTCACTCGCTATCACAAGAACAGCATAGGGGAAACCGCACCCATGATCCAATCACCTCCCACCAGGTCCCTCCCTCTGCACGTGGGGATTACAATTAGAGATGAGATTTGGGTGGGGACACAGCCAAACCATATCACCTGGCATTTTAACTGCCCCCCCCCCCCCCCCCCCCCCCCCCCCCCCGCCGACAGCTTCTCACTAACCCAAGCACTGGGGGTGGGGGCCACAGCACAATCCCTAAGGGCCCCCCAATGGTCCGGAGGAGAAAAGCCACATCTGAAACAGCTGGAAACCCAAAAGAAGCATGAGTATTATGTGAAGCTCTTATATATGATGGAAACCTAAAGCCCTATCTACTGGTCCTGCAGTGATGAAATGAAATCCCCCAGCCTTGTAAAAATCCTGCTAGAAAATAAAACCAGGAAAAGTGCTGTTCAATATCTTGAGGAGAAACCCACCCATAGAATAATTTTCCACCCCCAACCAGTCCCAACAACTGTTGAAGCTCCAGGAAGTCTCTGGTTTTTGAGGAAGAAAACCCATCACACTTCCTGAAAGGGCTGTTCCCCACATAGCAGGCCTGCCTGTGACTCCCAGGCTGTAGCAGTAGGGTGCTATTATGACCCCATTGTTGGGAAGGAAAATGGAGGCCCAGAGAGGTGAGGTCACGAGGTCACACAGCCAGCGATGGCGAGGGGAGAGGGTGTGTCCCTATTGGGCCCGGGGCAAGTGTGTGGTGCCTGGTGGCCCCAGCAGCTTTCTCTGATGGGCTTTCCCCCCAACCCAACAGTTCCCCCTCAGATTGCTGGTCCCCGGGAGCTTCCCACACAGGTCTCCGTGGTCCAGGATGGAGTGGCCACTCTGGAGTGCAACGCCACAGGGAAACCCCCTCCGACAGTGACATGGGAGCGGGACGGCCAGCCCGTGGGGGCTGAACTGGGCCTGCAGCTGCAGAACCAGGGTCAGAGCCTGCGTGTGGAGCGGGCCCAGGCTGCCCATGCTGGACGCTACAGCTGCGTGGCCGAGAACCTGGCTGGGAGGGCAGAGAGGAGGTTTGAGCTCTCCGTGCTGGGTGAGGACCGGCAGCTGCTGGCGGAGGGTGGGCTGGGGCAGACTAGAGTGGGCAAGGCCAGTTCAAAGTCCAGGCACAGCCCTCAGGCTGTGATCCTGGGGTCACAGCTGTTCTTTCTGGAGTCAGGGCTCTAATGAGAGCTGCTGGAAGGGGGAGCCACCAACACTGCTCTCAAAATCAGGACTGGTCCCAAAGGGCCCCAATTTCCCCCAGTTCAGCTCTCCTCCCTCCCTCTCTCCCTCTTGGGTTTACTCTTCCCCTACTCTGTTCTGGGCACTGGGGAAGTAAGCAGTCCCTGTCCTGCCTGACTGGTATGTGATGGGGAGAATTCAGGGGCTTGTGAGAGACCAGGAAAACCTTGAATACTGTTGGGGCAGGTCAGGGCAGCCTCCCGGAGGAGGTGCCCTTTAAGCTGGACCATGAAGGGTGAGTAGGAGTTAGGCAGCTGCTAGGTGAGGGGAAGCAGGTGCCAGGCAGAGGGTGGCTGGGGCAGCCTCAGGCATTCCATCATTTACTGAGCTCCTACTGTATGCCTGAAGGATAATTCAGGGTGGAGACAGGGAGTGGTAAGAAATAGGGTGGGAGAGGTGGGCAGGGATCAGTTTAGGGAGGGCGCCCCTCACCGTTGCTGGGATCTCAAGCCTCACCCAGATATCCCCAACACCCCCACCCGCCTGGGTAGAGAGTGGTTTCCTTCAGGGACAGGTTCCTTCAGAACTGCAGTGTCGCCACTTAGCTTCCACATGTGGATTTAGGAAGCACATCTGGCTTCACCTTTGCACAAATTCCAGTCCCACTGGCTCAGTGCTTGCTCTGCCCAGGTACTGGACCAGGCACTTTCACGTGTTCCTGTTGAATCCCCCAGCATCCCGCTGAGGGCTTGGGGAGACTGAGGCTCAAGGAGGCTGCCTGACTCCAGAGCCCAGGCTGTGGCGCCACGGGCTCCCTCCTAGGTGTCCTCGCTTTAGAGGGAGCGGCTCTGCTCTCATCACTTCTGCTCCTCAGACTCTCCCAGTTGGGTGGAGTTGAGGGGCAGTCAGTGGGGCTGGGGAAGGAGCATGAAGCACACAGCCCTGATCTGCACCCTGGATGTGGCTTCTTCTTTGTGTCCAGTGCCCCCAGAGCTCATCGGAGACTTGGACCCGCTGACCAACATCACTGCTGCCTTGCACAGCCCCTTAACTCTGCTCTGTGAAGCCACCGGGATCCCACCCCCAGCCATCCGCTGGTTCCGAGGGGAGGAGCCTGTCAGCCCCGGGGAGGACACCTACTTGCTGGCAGGTAAGATACCAGCCAAGGTTGGATCCTGGGAATCAGGTTGGGCCCTCTGCCTCTGCCTCTATCCATTACATGCCCATGACCTCTGACCCTGAGCTGCCAGGCCTGGTTGGAATAATCATTCCAGCTGCTGGTCCCCAAAGAATGCAGCCCAAAACACTAGTCAGGTGAGGTGCTCCAGGAAAAAATCATGGATTTAGATAAATTTGGAAAAGGCTTCCTGCTCTGCTCACCTAGAGAACCACAGTGAACATTTGCATAGCAAAGGTTCTGATAAGTCCTGCAGAAGGAAAAAAAAAACTTTGGCACTTATATCTAACATCCCACAGAACAGTAACGAGCTTTGGATGTGCTGATCTAAGCACCTTCTCCTCTGAATATTTATCCTCATAAAATGGGTTTGTGAGGTTCTCGCTGGTATACAAATGAGGAACTGAGGCCCAGGAGTCTCTGTCCCATCCAAATCCTGCAAGGACTTCAAGGCCCCTGAGGCTATGCCTCAGTCACTCATTGGTTGTTCCATGCAGCCCATGATGAGACGGCAAATACATTTCCCTCTTGGGCATCACTTCTGAGCACTTGGTAAGAATTGCCGGGTGCATTCTGTGGACAGGAATTCAGAGACTGCATTGGGCCCAGTGGAAAGGAACGTGGCAATCAATTAGTAATGTCTGCTCTGCGTGCAGTAACAGCAGTGGTGGCCGGTGTCCTGTGTATCTGCCCTCCCCACACTGGTCTTGGGAGACCCTTGGGTTCCTCTGAGAGGAGCTGTCTCTCCCTGAGAGATCCTTGGGAGGAGAAGCCCTTTTACCATGTCTGTCAGAGTACAGCAGAGGTCTGCTGGGCCAGGACTACATAACCCATTGCTCTCCCTTCAGTTGCAGCCAATCCCCAGAGCCAGGGGTGGCCAGGGTGACAGATACTTCTTGCTAGAGCAGGGTCCTCAGATTTATTCTGGTATGTGTCTAATCTCCAGGCAGCTCCATCCGTTTGTTTACCCTCCTGGGCCTCAGTTTCTGGATCTGAGGAACAGGACACAATGGGAGACAGATATGTACACGTCTAATTATAATGCCTTTTCCTGCTGGGCAGCAGGGGGGCTCAGCTGGGGACAGAATGCTGCTCAGAGCCATGCTTAGGGCCCATGCCCCTCCCTCCCCAGGTGGCTGGATGCTGAAGATGACTCAGACACAGGAGCGAGACAGTGGCCTCTACTCATGCCTGGCAAGCAACGAGGCTGGGGAGGCGCGGAGGAACTTCAGTGTGGAGGTGCTGGGTGCGTTACAACCCCATTCTCATGAGTGCCCTATGAACTCTTCCCCACTGCCTGGGAGCTCCCAGAGGCAGGGCTCCAGACTCATGGCTCATGCTGCATAGCAGGGGCCCAGCACAGAGAAGGAGGGAGAAGCTACGCCTTGTAAGCTTTGCCTCATCAAAAACCTTTGTTCAAGCCTGGGCAGTGTGGTGAAACCCTGTCTCTATTAAATGTACAAAAATTAACTGGGCATGGTGGTACGCGCCTGTAGTCTCAGCTACTCGGGAGGCAGAGGCTGCAGTGATTGTGCCACTGCTCTCCAGCCCAAGTGACAAGAAACCTCTGTTCTGAGGCTGCCATGGAACTTTCCAGAAACAGCAGGGACAATCCAAAGTGGAAGGGGGCAAATATTTTCTACACCACTAAGACTGCCTGCCTGTCATCAGAGTCTTCTTCTGAGACACTGGTGCTTCCATCAGCCAGCAGGAAGTGTTTCTTAAACTCACCACCCTGTGGAAACAGGCATGGGATAGGGAAACTGAAGCACAAGAAACGGTGGGCTCTTGGCTTCTTGTTCTGTGACTGTGTAGCCTGGGTGGGCCAGCCCCCGCCCCCAGTCACTAGCCATTTGTCTCCCTGCTTCTCCCAGTTCCTCCCAGTATTGAGAACGAGGACTTGGAGGAAGTGATCAAGGTCCCTGAAGGACGGACTGCCCATCTCATGTGCAACGTTACAGGTAAGGGCTACATGATGTGGTGGGCTGGGAGAAGGCGTGGGAAGGCACCTTCAGAAAGGAGAGGATCCCTGGGGATCTGCCCACCTGCCCCAGCCCCACTCCTCCTGACTGGGGTCTCTCTACGTCTTGGACTCGGCACCAGGTCCTGGCTCATCTTTGCATGTGTTCTTCCATCCCAAACACTCTTCCCTCTCCCCACCTCACTACAGACCTCAGCTTTCAGGACCCTCCACAGGGAGTCCTTGGCTGGCCCCTAAGGCCCAGTGGGCCACCTCCACTGGGCTCCCACAAGCCCCAGTGCTTCCCTGTCCTAGCACTGACCCACATTGGACCATAGTGGCCTTGTGGCATCTGAGCTTCTTGAAGACCCGGCTGCTGCCTTGTCACCATGGTTTCCCCAGTGCCTGGCAGAGTAGGCTCCCATTAATGCTTATGGGTTGAAGGATGGTTGGATGGATGGATGGATGGGTGGGTGGGTGGGTGGGTGGATGGATGGGTGGGTGGGTGGGTGGGTGGATGGATGGATGGATGGGTGGGTGGGTGGATGGATAGATGGATAGGTAGGTGGGTGGATAGATGGATAGGTAGGTGGATGGGTAGATAAATGAGTGGGTGGATGAATAAATGAGGGTTGGATGGATGGATGGATGGATGGATGGATGTGTGGGTGGGTGGGTGGATGGATGGATGCATGGATGGATGGATAGATGGATAGGTGGATGGATGGATAGATGGATAGGTAGGTGGATGGATAGATGGATAGGTAGGTGGATGGGTAGATGAATGAATGGGTGGATGAATAAATGAGGGTTGGATGGATGGATGGATGGATGTGTGGATGGGTGCATGGATGGATGGATGGAGAGATTTATGGATGATTGGCTGAATAAAAGGATAGGTGGGTAGGTAGTTGGATGGTTGGATGGTTGGGTGGTTGGGTGGGTGAATGGATGGATGGATGGGTGGATGGATGAATGGAGAAATGAATGGATGATTGGTTGAATGGAGGGATAGTTGGGTAGGTAGATGCATGGATGGTTGGATAGTTGGATGGTTGGGTGGATGGGTGGGTGGGTGGATGAATGGAGAGATGAATGGATGATTGATTGAATGGAAGGATAGGTGAGTAGGTAGATGAATAGATGGTAGTATGGGTGGATGGTTGGGTGTGGGTGAGTGGATTGGATGGATGGTGTGTGGGTGGGTGGACGAGTGAATGGATGGAAGGAATAACTTGTTTTTCTGTCTTGCCTGTCAGTACCAAGCCATCTCTACCCATTCCTCAGTAAGGAGAAGGCAGCCAAATCACAGAGGAAGTGGCACAGGCTGCTGCTGCTGCTTTTTGTGCTTCATGGGCCTCTGGGCTAGGATGGAAAATCCACATCCCCTGATCCATCTGGGAGCAGCCTGTGACCCCTGGGCTGCCCTAGTCAAAGCCTGCCAAATTGTCTCATTCTCTGCTCTGCATACAGGCCACCCACAGCCCAAGCTCACATGGTTCAAAGATGGCCGGCCTCTGGCTGGTGGAGATGCCTACCACATCTCCCCAGACGGAGTCCTCCTGCAGGTCCTCCAGGCAAACCTGTCCAGTGCTGGCCACTACTCCTGCATTGCAGCCAACGCTGTTGGGGAGAAGACCAAACACTTGCAGCTCAGTGTCCTGTGTAAGTTTTGGGCATCTCCTGGCCACCGCAGGTGCTGGAGGGAGGGAGAAGCAAGGTGACTGGCTCCTTACAGACAACTTCCCACAAACCATTCTACTATTTTTCTTCTAATTCTCTGAGTCTGACAACAAAAATCATATAGCGACTCTGTTGACTGAACATTTATTATGGGCCAGGCATTTCAACAGGCCTGATTGATTGAATCTTCACAGTGACACTGGGAGGTGGGAGATGTGCTTGTCCCCATGTCATTGATGAAGCCCTGAGGCTCAGAGAGGTGACAAGAGGTATTGCCAAGCCCCAGCATGGTGGGTTCACAACCAGGCATCTCTCCATCTCCTGAGGACAATACATACTTACTGTTCTGTTAGCCTGGAGAAACAGAACGTCTATCAAATGAGAGGGGCACAGACCAGCTTAGAAAAATCTGTTTCTAAAACGTTGTCAGTTAAAAGGAGAGTCCCCTGCGGAGGTTGAAAGAAGAAATATTGGGACCAATGAAAGCAAAGCTACTCTACTCAGCAGGGAACAAAGCCCCCCAACTTCCACTCACCCCTCAGACAGAATTGAGAAGCCTCTGGTTAATTGTTAGAGAGGCTGGATGTTGAGAAGCTATGGGGGAAATGGAGGCAGAAATTATTCAGCTTTCCCTTGTAGTATTGCTTAGTGTTTGCAGAGCCGGGCGCTGGGTCACCCAGGCCTGAGTTCAAGTCTGAGCACCCCGGGCATGGGCTTCTCTGAGCCTCAGTTTCCCGTCTCTATAATGTAAGTGAAAAAAGCACCGAGGCCCAGCACCGGGGTCCGAGGCTTTCCTGGCCTTAGTCTAGGGTCAGGGATCTCTGCTCACAAGTGCCCCCCTGGTCTGCCATCACAGTGGCTCCCACCATCCTGGGAGTGGCCGAGGACAGTGCAGACGAGGAGGTGACCGTGACCATCAACAACCCCATCTCTCTGATCTGCGAGGCCCTGGCCTTCCCTTCCCCCAACATCACCTGGATGAAGGACGGGGCCCCATTTCAGGCCTCCAGGAACATCCAGCTGCTCCCAGGTGACGCCCTCTGGGGGGAAGGAGGGAGGGGACAGGTGACATGTCATCAGAGTTGGAGGAGAGGACCTGTGAGCCTGTCCTTATGCCTGGCATGAGGCTGCAGATTCGGGGTGACCCTGGCCACTGGCCCCCACACAGGTACCCACGGGCTGCAGATCCTGAATGCCCAGAAGGAAGATGCTGGCCAGTACACCTGCGTGGTCACCAACGAGCTCGGGGAGGCCGTGAAAAACTACCATGTGGAAGTGCTCAGTGAGTCGGGGACCCTGGGGCACAGCCGGGTGGGCAGAAGACCGCCCGGGAACCCAGGGGCCCAGGCACCCGAGCCACCCTTGGTGCTCCAGGGGGTCTCCATGTGGCATATGTCCTCTGACAGTCACCAGGCAGCTAGGGCAGGCTCCAGAGGACACGATGAGGAGAGAACAGTGAGTTAGGGCTTGGGCCACGTGGGCTCCCAGACCCACTGCAGTCCTAGCTTCCTCCTGCCACTTCTGCTTCGGGGTATAACCAGAGGCTCTGCAGATTGAGACTTGGGACCCCCAAGGAAGTCCTCTGAGGTGACCCCAGAAATTCCCCTGCCTCAGACCTGACCCGTCCTATAACTCTTGCAGACAAATGCTCTCTCCCCTAAATGGACAGCCAGGAGCAGGCTGGCTCCCAGGATCCCTGTGTCTCTCAGGCTGGCCCCCATTTCTGGGGCTACCCCCAGGACAAGGGTAAGCTCAGGGTCTCAGCACCCATCCCCCAGCTCTGCTCTCAGAGCCCTCCTGCTTTTCAGTTCCCCCTTCCATCTCCAAAGACGACCCCTTGGGGGAGGTCGGCGTGAAGGAGGTGAAGACCAAGGTCAACAGCACCTTGACCCTGGAGTGTGAGAGCTGGGCTGTGCCCCCGCCCACCATCCACTGGTACAAGGACGGACAGGTGAGTGTGGGACCCCCTGTGCAGCTTCTAGCTCTCACCTCTGCTTCCGGCTTGTTCTGCTTGGAACATTCCAGAAAAGGCTTCCCTTAAAGCACCTAGCTCTAGAGCTGGTCCGGACCCCAGTCACCCTTTATTTATTTTATTTTAATTTTTTTGAGATGGAGTCTTGCTCTGTCGCCAAGGCTGGAGTGCAGTGGTGCAGTCTTGGCTCACTGCAACCTCTGCCTCCTGGGTTCAAGCAATTCTCCCTGCCTCAGCCTCCTGAGTAGCTGGAATTACAGGTGCCCGCCACGATGCCCAGCTAATTTTTGTAATTTTTGGTAGAGATGGGGTTTCACCGTGTTGGCCAGGCTGGTCTCGTACTCCTGACCTCAAGTGATCTACCCGCCTTGGCCTCCCAAAGTGTTGGGATTACAGGCGTGAGCCACCGCACCCGGCCATTATTTTATTTTATTTTATTATTTTTATTTTTGAGACAGAGTCTTGCTCTGTCACCCAGGCTGGAGTACAGCGAAAGGATCTTGGCTCACTGCAGCCTCTGCCTCCCGGGTTCAAGTGATTCTCCTGCCTCAGCCTCCTGAGTAGCTGGGGTTATAGGCACGCACCACCGCGCCCGGCTAATTTTTTGTATTTTTAGTAGAGATGGGGCTTCTTCATGTTGGCCAGGCCGATCTCAAACTCCTGACCTTGTGATCCACCCACCTTGGCCTCCCAAAGTTCCAGGATTACAGGTCTGGCCACCGCGCCCGGCCATGTTTTTAAAAAAAAGTTGAACTCTTTGTAAACTTTAAACTCTACTATTTTCACCCATGTGTGGCCCTTCTCATCCTTATGCTCTATGGATTTGGTTTTATAAATGTCTCCAGGTGTTCTTGTCACTTTATGCTGCATTTTTGGAGAATGTATTGAGAAGTAAGCACACTTGTCTTGCTGCTCTCAGCCCCTCATTTCTGATCTCCCTTCCCCCGACCCCCTCGTCCTCCTCGCAGCCCGTGACCCCCAGCTCGCGGCTGCAGGTCCTGGGCGAAGGGCGACTGCTCCAGATCCAGCCCACGCAGGTCTTGGACTCGGGGCGGTACCTGTGTGTGGCCACCAACGTGGCCGGCGAGGACGACCAGGACTTCAACGTGCTCATCCAGGGTGCGTGGCACCAGTGGGCCGGGGGCGGGGCGTCGGCCAGTGTGAGGACATTGCGGGGCTGGCCCTCCGCAGGCCCCCACCGTGTGTCCTGCGGCTCACGCGCCACCCGCGGCATCTCCCACTGGCTCATCTCAGCCGCCCAGAACGGCATCCTGCCCCAACCCCTCTGCCTTGAGGGACCAAAGTCAAAGACATGAGGGCTGTGGCCCCAAACCACAGAATTGAGTGGTGGAGCCTGGAATGGTCTGGTTGAGCCAGAACGCCACACTCTTAGCCCCTCTGCCAGATGCCTCTCGCGTTGTTAGGGAAACCTGGGGAATCGCTTCAGAATCTCTGGTGGAGAGTAAGCTGAGTGGCTGCCTCAGTGGTTGAAACTGCTTGTGGGTGCCTGGGGCTCATATTCTTCTCTCGCTAGCATCAGTGTTTGACGTTTTTCTTTTTAAAAAGTGAAGGAAGGAAAAGAGGGAGCCAGGAGTCAGAGAGGCTGGGAGGGAGAGGTGGGAGGCTGGGAGACGGGGAGCTGAGAGGCTAGAAAGAGGAGGCTGGGAGGGGGATGCTGGAAGGCTACATGGGGGAGGCTGGGGGGAGGCTGTGGAGACTGGGAGGGAGAGACTAAGAGGCTAGGATGAGGAGGCTGGGAAGGGGAGGCTGGGATGAGGAGGCTGGGAAAGGGGGGCTGGGATGAGGAGGCTGGTAGGCTGGGATGGGGAGGCTGGGAAAGGGGGGCTGGGATGAGGAGGCTGGTAGGCTGGGATGGGGAGGCTGGGAAAGGGGGGCTGGGAGGAGGAGGCAGGGAGGCTGGGAGGGGGAGGTGGGGAGGGGGAGGGTGGAAGGTAGGAAGGGGAGGGTGGGAGACAGGGAGCTGGGAGTGGGAGGCTGGGATGGGGAGGCTGGGAAGGGGAGGCTGGGTGTGGGAGGCTAGAAAGTGGAGGCAGGGAGGCAGGAGGCTGACAGGCAAGCTGGGCGATGGATAAGTGTTCAGAAGCAGGTTTTGCTACACAATGCCCGTGGAGTGTCCTGGCAGGAGGACCACCTGCTCCGGGCTGCTCATACCCTTTTTCATCTCTGGTGCTTCTGGCCACCAGCCCTCTAGCCCTGGCTCTGTCGTGAACTGGTTATGTTACCTGGGGACAACCTGGGGATGACACAGCCCCCTCCGGGCCTTAATTTGATCCTTCGTAAAATGCAGGTGATCAAAGCAGGTGACCTTGAGGGCCCCCCTCCATTTCTAAAGCTGATGATTTTGTGCCTCTATGCTCTGATAAACAAACATTGGCTAAAGCTTAGTATCTGGCTTCCAACTGTGAAAAATATTTCCATGTTACAGGGAGTCTTTAGCATCCATTAGACATGAGCTGCTTAGGGAAGGAGCCTTATCCAAGTGCCTAGCGCATAGTAGTTGCTCAATAAACACTGGTTTAGGGAGTGAGGGAATTTAAGAAATGCCCTGCCCTAAAAGAATGTGGCTCAAGTAACGGATTTCCACAACTGGGAGAGGCTGGGACGAGAATCTCCATGAGCAGAGGTGCATTCCCCACCCCTCTGCTGTGCTTCCTAAGGGCTTTGTCTCCCCCACCCAGTGCCCCCCATGTTCCAGAAGGTGGGTGATGCCAGTGCAGCCTTCGAGGTCCCGTCCCAGGAGGAGGAGGCCCGGGGCGGAGTCACGGAATACAGGGAGATCGTGGAGAACAACCCAGCCTACCTGTACTGCGACACCAACGCGGTCCCACCCCCGGAGCTCACCTGGTACAGAGAGGATCAGCCCCTCTCGGCCGGGGATGGGGTGTCCGTGCTGCAAGGTGGGTCAGGGGTGCGTGAAGAAAGTGGGCGCTTTGAGCTCTCCTGTGTGCTGCCTGCTGTGTGACCTTAAGCAGAGCACACAACCACTCTGGGCCTTAGCTGCAATTTGTAAACTGGGGCTACAAGTTCTTTGCCTGTGTGAAGGCAAAGACTGGATTGCCTTTTGCCTCTGGTTTATAGAGCAGAGCCTCCTACCATGGGGCGTGCCCTTCCGGGCTTCAAGATCCGTAATGTCCTTAAGTGATCGGCAGAAGCTGCCACTTTCTCTGCAGGGGCAGCTGGCCCCTTCGTTAATCGGCAACAAAGCTCATGACTCCAAACGCTGACGAAGCTCTAGCTGGGCATTGAAGGCCACGCTGTGGTGGCTGAACTCATGTCTTTTGTGTCTGGGTTTTTTTTCTTTTTCTTTTTTCTAGTTTTATTTTTTGGGATGGAGTTTCACTCTTGCTGCCCAGGCTGGAGTGCAGTGGCACAACCTCAGCTCACTGCAACCTCCACCTCCTGGGTTCAAGTGATTCTCCTGCCTCAGCCTCCCGAGTAGCTGGGATTACAGGCATGTGCCACCACACCTGGCTACTTTTTGTATTTTTGGTAGAGATGGAGTTTTTCCATGTTGGCCAGGCTGGTCTCAAACTCCCGACCTCAGATGATCCACCGTCTTGGATCGGCCTCCCAACGTGCTGGGATTATAGGCGTGAGCCACCATGCTCAGCCAGCTTTTGTTTTTTCTTTCACCACCTTAAGTGACATTTGTTTATTTAAGGTAATTTAATTTTTTTAAGTAAACCTTTTATTTCAGAATAATGTTTGGTAGGTGATTTTGACTTAAAAGGCTCCAGGGGTGGGGCTTAGAAATGCCCAGCCCACCTGGCTCATGAGGGAAGCCTGGGTGGTCTCTGTTTGAGATTTGAACTGTGTCCTGCCAGAGATGGGCCGGCGATGGGGCTGGTTTTGGGGAGAAGTGGTCAGTTGCACAGGTCTCCAATGAGCAGAATCAGACCAGGATTTCTACTTTGGTGCTTACAAGAAAAGGAGGTGGCCGGGTGCGGTGGCTCACACCTGTAATCCCAGCACTTTGGGAGGCTGAGGTGGGAGGATCGCTTGAGCCCAGGTATTCAAGACCAGCCTGGGCAACATCGTGAGACCCCGTCTGTACAAAATATTTTAAAACTAGCTGGGCATGGTAGCATGTACCTGTGGTCCCAGCTACTCAAGAGGCTGAAGAAGGAGAATCCCTTAAGCCCAGGAGGTCAAGGCTTCAGTGAGCTGTGATCATGCCACTGCACTCCAGCCTGAGTGACAGATCAAGACTCTATCTCAAAAAAAGAAAAAAAAAAAAAAAAAGAAGGAGGAGGCCTCTTGCAGATCCAGGAGTGCAACTCTTACTGAACACTGTTAGTTCCTATTAGAAGCCTCTGGACGGACCCCTTAACCTGGCCACTGACCACTGATCCTGACCCCAAGTCCTGGGTGCACAGTAGGCTCTGTCACCTGCTGATCCTGATCAGACTCTAACCATCAGCTAATCCCAACCAATAGCTGAACCCAGACCACAGCCACCAACTGCCCCCCAGTCCTACCCACTTACCTCCAACCCTACCACTCACCTCTCACCCTGACAACTGACCTCTAACCTCTGTTCTCTAATCCTGAGAAAATAGGCGTCATGGTCACAGCTGACCTGAATTCTTACCCTGACCTTACACTAACCTCAAACATCAACTGACCCCTACAATGCCACTGCTGCCCCAATCCTGGCCACTGGGCTCTGCAGGCTCTCAACCTGGTCAAGCCACCCATAGCCCGGGCCGGCCAGCCGCAACCTAGAATTCTGAGCACACAGTAACCCTAACCAGGCCCTCACTGGAGACCAACTCCAGCCCCCATAGATGCCAGGCTTTGGCCTTGGCTGGCTCTTTTTTTTTTTCTGAGCTAGAGTCTCACTCTGTCGCTCAGGCTAGAGTGCAGTGGTGCAATCTTGGCTCACTGCAACCTCTGCCTCCTGGGTTGAAGCGATTCTCCTGCCTCAGCCTCCTGAGTAGCTGGGATTACAGGTGTGCGCCACCACACCCGGGGAATTTTTGTATTTTTAGTAGAGATGGGGTTTCACCATGTTGGCCAGGTTGGTCTTGAACTACTGACCTCAAGTGATCCACCTGCCTTGGCCTCCCAAAGTGCTGGGATTGTAGGCATGAGCCACTGTGCCTGGCCCCTGGCTGGCTTTGATGCCTCCCCGGCCCCCACCCCTACTCCTACCCCCACCAACTGCCACAGCCCCAGGAGCTGCCTCCCTTGCCTCCTGAGTCTCTGCTTGGACTCTGCCCTTGCCAAGGAGCTGGGCTCAGCACAACAGCAGAGCTGAGCTAGCGACCGCTGCTGTCACGCCCAGCACTGCCGTGAAGGCTCAGGTTTGCCATCTGTAAGATGGGAGTGACAACAGCGTGTGCCCCACAGAGGCATTGTGGGACAGGCTGAGAATGTGCAGCCCAGGGCCTGGCACGCAGTGAATGGTGGCTGTGCCCTGACTCCACTCCACCCGTGAGCTGGGCAGGACAGGCTGATTCTCCTCATTTCACAGATGAGGCAGGGGACAGTCACATATCCTAGGTCCACTCCAGAGGAGGGGGCAGCATCCTTGCTCTTGGGGGTGATTCTCGTGCCTGAGCCCAGGCCTCTGTCCCGTGTCCCTGCAGGAGGCCGGGTCCTGCAGATCCCCCTGGTGCGGGCAGAGGATGCCGGGAGGTACTCGTGCAAGGCCTCCAACGAGGTGGGCGAGGACTGGCTGCACTACGAGCTGCTGGTGCTGAGTGAGTGGCGGGGCCTGCAGGTGGGGATTCCTGGGACTGCAGACACCGTAAGGGCCTTCCTCGGAAGGGGCCAAGGCAAAGTGCACGCAGTCTTGCTGTACTCAGAGGTTGAAACTGGAGTGACAAGCTCAACCTCAAAAGATCATGCAGGACTGGGCGCAGGTTCCAAGTCAGCAGCTTCCTGGCTGTGTGATGTGGAGCAAATAACAACCCTTTCTGTGCCCCCGATTCCTTAGCTGTGTCAGGGGTTGGGAGGGCTTGGAGAGATGGGCATGAGGATCCCAGCCAGCGCCTGACACCAAGTGCCACCCTTGCCTCCACGGCCATCCCCACTCCCAGGGGCCTGTGCTGGCCCCTCAGCCTCCTCTCCCCCACCCCCAGCCCCACCTGTGATCCTGGGCGACACAGAGGAGCTGGTGGAAGAGGTGACAGTCAATGCCAGCAGCACCGTCAGCCTGCAGTGCCCAGCCCTGGGAAACCCCGTGCCCACCATCTCGTGGCTCCAGAATGGGCTGCCTTTCTCCCCGAGCCCACGGCTGCAGGTCCTGGAGGATGGGCAAGTCTTGCAGGTCAGGGCAGCCCCTTGCACGGGCTAGGGGCGGTGGCTGCTGAGGCCCAGCACCACTTGTCTGGGAACCAGGGAGGGGTCGTTATCTGAAAATGAGGCTCTTTGCTGGGAACCATGCTGGAGCCCAGCCAGGAATCACCTGTGAGGAGCCATGCTGGGCCAGCACGGGCCTGTGCACGGCATCCAGAGCTTCAGGAGACACCTAGCAAAGGACGCACATGAGCGCGGGACCCAGAGCCCAGCACCGCACAGAGCAGCCTTCCGCGGGATCACCAGCTGGCACGTGCAGAGCCGTGCCCAGCACTCAGACATCAGGCAGCCCCCTGAGTCACCCCATGTGCAGACACAGAGCTGCAGGGATCCCGGGAGCCCAACACACACAGCACGGCCCTCCACAGGGGTTGGGGAGGCTCTTGTCACATCTGGTTTGCTACAGAGAACCACCCAACACCAACCTCACACGCCCGCTCCTTAGCGCCACACAAGGCCCTGGATGGAGGAGGTTCCAGGTCTCCATGAGCTGCCTGGTGCCTGCTTCCCTGGCATGGGGTGGGAGGGAGTCCTCGCAGTCATTTCTGGGGGTGGTGGTGTCCAAGGGGTCTCAGGCATCTCCCAGGCATGGCTCCCTGCACCCACAGGTTTCCATGGCAGAGGTGGCCGACGCCGCCAGCTACATGTGTGTGGCCGAGAACCAGGCAGGCTCGGCTGAGAAGCTCTTCACCCTCAGGGTTCAAGGTGAGCTGGGCTGAGCAGGCAGCCCCTGTGGGTTCCTTCTCCCTCCCCAGGGGGCACTGCCTTGGGGCTTCCAGTATCCTGGGCTCTGGGTCCTGCAATCAGAGTTCAGGGATCCCAGCCGGGCCCCAGCCACATCCCGAGACAGAGAGCATTTGGGGGGCCCTGATCACCACTGTGCCAACCCCAGGTGGTTTTAAGCAACTTTGAAGGTGGCCAGGGAACAGCTCTTTTGAGGTGTTAACACCACCATTACTGAGCACTTACTGTGTACCTGACACGAGGCTAAGTACTTTCCCTGGGCTGACTCCTTCCAGCAGAGCTAGGTTAGCCCAGCTTTGCAGCTGTGGGAGGAGACTCAGGGAGGTCGCCCTCAGAGAGGAGTGGGGGTGTCTCACCGCCCCGGAGCCTCCGCTCCTAACCTCTGCAACTCATGACGCACACCGCACTGCAGTGGCTGTGAGTTCTGTCTCCAGATGGGGGGACAGCTATGGTCTCGGAGATGGAGGAAGATAGTGCTGAGCCCTCAAGGTCATGGGCTCAAACCTGAACTGATATCTTAGCTCTGCCACTGACCAGCTGTGTGGCCTTGGAACAGTGACTCTCCCTCTCTGATCCCCTACCCAGTGTCCTTCTGTGTATGAGAGTCATGGCAAATGGAGGTTTCTGAATTATTTGAAGTTGTGCCGAGGTGAAGCCCCAGGAGCTGGGTGAGGCTCAGGGTTTCTCTTGGGCTCCGTGTCCCCTGCTGGTGTGATTCTCATGCCTTTCTCTATCGTGGTGGCTGTGGGGATAGTCCCGCCACGAATCGCAGGCCTGGACTTGGAGCAGGTCACTGCCATCCTCAACAGCAGCGTCTCCCTCCCTTGCGACGTCCACGCTCACCCAAACCCCGAGGTCACGTGGTACAAGGACAGCCAGGCCCTCTCCCTGGGTGAAGAGGCCTTCCTCCTGCCTGGTGGGTAAACTGAGACGTCCGGCCCAGCTCTAAGGTTACCTGGGGAGAGAGTTGCTCCCCCGACCTTGGACAGGGCTGTCAGTTGGGCAGGGATTTAGGACTGGGGGCTGGGCTAGAATGCTGGTGTGAGGGGCTGGCTCCCCCCGGCAGGCACCCACACGCTGCAGCTGGGGAGAGCACGGCTGTCGGACTCTGGGATGTACACGTGCGAAGCCCTCAATGCTGCCGGCCGAGACCAGAAACTGGTGCAGCTCAGTGTTCTGGGTACGTCCATGTCTGTCCCCGACTCGTACTGTCCCCGCTCCTTCAATCACCCCTCAGCCCACACCCCCCGGGGAACATAGCCAGGAGAGGGCCAGGAGGCACAGAGGGAGGCTGGGATGCCCGCACGAATCAGCTCTGAGCAGGGGGAGCAGCGGGATGGGCCCCAAAAGCCTGGCTGGGGAAGGGACCTCCCCAAGCCTTGTGTCGTCGGAGAAGCCTGTTTCACGGTGGAGCCTGTTTCAAGTCTTCAGAATCCTCTTGGGGAAAAGCTGGTCCAAGGCATCTTGAGCAAGGACTCGCTGGAAGGTTCTTTCTAGCCCCTGGGCTGGTCCATTCTCTTGCACGAACACCAGCCAGACACTGCGCCAGGCCTGTGGGCTCACAGCCATGGGGAAGGAGGGCTTCTACACTGATTTGCTGGAGCCGCAGGGGAATGAAGGGGCCCCCATAGAGGGCTGTAACCCGGCTGGGGTCTGCCCCCTGTCGGAAAAAGCCTGGGTGGGGGCGGGCGTCAGCATCTCCCCCATCTAGGAGGCTGAGGCTCAGAGAGGCAAGAGGCTGTCCCTGGTCACTCAGCGGGTCCTTGGCGTGCTGGCCTGGTTCTCTTCCTCCAGCTCCCCTGGGTCTGTGCCAGCCCCCAGGGCTGGGTCTGCTGTGTGACCCTGGTGGGTGTCCACTGGCATTTTCCCTGTGGCTGAGTGGGGAGGGCGCAGGGAGAGCTGCAACACCTCACTCTGCTATCTCTTGCCCCCAGTTCCCCCTGCCTTCAGGCAGGCTCCCAGCGGCCCCCAGGATGCGGTCCTGGTGAGGGTCGGGGACAAAGCTGTCCTGAGCTGCGAGACAGATGCATTCCCCGAGCCAACTGTGACCTGGTACAAGGATGGGCAGCCCCTGGTCCTGGTGCAGCGGACCCAGGCTCTGCGGGGTGGGCAGAGGCTGGAGATCCAGGAAGCCCAGGTGAGCAACCCTGGGGGCGCGGGCAGCCATGAGCAGCTGCAGGCAAGTCGCCTCCCAGCCCTGGCGAGCTGTGGGGAGAAAGGTGGGCAGGATGTGAGTTGCTGCCTCCTTGGCCTGTGGGACCCCAAACCGAGTTGATTAGCAGCTTCCAGGGTGGAAGATGTGGGCAGAGCTTAGGGCTCTGGAGTCACGTTCCAGACCCAGCCCTGCTGTCACGGCATGAGCCCTTCCTGCCTCAGTTTCCTTAGCATCTAGATGCTTTTATCCGGTCCGCTCTGGCTGACCGTCTGAGACTCCTGGGAGTCTGCCCTGCCCTCCCTCCCTCCTTCCCTGGTGTGGATTAGATGCTCACAGTGTTTGTTGGATGAATGTTTGCTGTTCCCGTGGAAATCCATTCCTGGCCAGGCTCCATCCCCACAGCAAGGGGGACCTCTTCCTGCCAGCTTGGCCCAGGGAGGGAGGCCCCCAGAGCCTGTGTATTCACTGTTGAGGGGCCCTCCTGCTTCTTGAGGCTCTTGGAAAAGGCCAGAGCGTCCTGATTCCCTTTGGCTCCCCAGTCAGGACCAACATATGTGGGAGGCCCCTGCTCTGGAAGTTTTGGGGACCTAGATGCTTTTGGGGAGCCCTAGCACCCCGCCTCCAGCTCCAGCACACAACCACTGTGTGCTTTTCCTCTCTCAGGTGTCGGATAAAGGTTTATACAGCTGTAAAGTCAGCAACGTGGCTGGGGAGGCCGTGCGGACCTTCATCCTCACTGTCCAGGGTAAGCCAGGGACCAGCCTGGCCAACGTGACCGTGGAACCCCTAGCAACACTCAGGGCTGCCAAGGAGGACAAAGACAATGGCTGGGCAGAGGCAGTGCCGCCAAGTGCTGAGGGCATGATGACTAGAATTTGTGTACATATCTAGATCTAGATCTACATCTCTTTCTTTTTGTAGAGATGGGGTCTCATTATGTTGCCCAGGCTGGTTTCGAACTCCTGGGCTCAAGCAATCCTCCTGCCTCAGCCTCCCAAAGTGCTGACATTACAGGCATGAGCCACTGCACCCAGCTAATTTCTAGAATTTAAAAGACTAAGGTTAGCAGGCTCCAGATGGAACTCTGCCAGTGACCTGCCTCATGGAGCTTAGTTGAGTCACTTTGTCCCTCAGAGCCTAAGGTTTACCTTCAGTGAGTAAGTCTAAAAGCAGAAGCTGCCTGCCAGGCACAGTGGACCTGCCCGATCCCATGGATCCCATGGACTGCCATGACAGTGTCTATAAAGTGCTGGGCACAGGGCCTGGCACGTGGGCACTAAGATGAAGGAGCCCTATGAGATCAGACACACAGGAGGCCATGTCACCTGCATCTTGATCCCCTGGGGGCCCTGTCCCATCCACCCAAGGATGGAGCACAGATGCTGTTTGATTGGACATGTGGCTCCAGCTGGGGTGAGGAGGAGCCTATTTACGCTGTCCAGGAAACTTGGCCAGATTTGCTGGTGCTCAAATGTGATGTTAGAATATAGACTTAGCTGTGCCACAAAGAGACCCCAAAATATAGTTGAGTAAATGAGAGAGTTTAACTCTTATTCAAAAGCCCAGAGGTGGGTGTCTAGGCTGGTGGGTAGCTTAGCTCCATGCAATAGTTAAGGGACCCGGGTTCCTTCCCTCCTGTTGATCTTCCATTTCTTAAGTGGTTGTTCTTATGCATATGGTTGAAACTGGGACACGGCATCCTGTCCTGGCCCACAGGAAGCAGAAAAGAGCAGAAGTGGTGGGCAAGCATTTATTTCATGCAGAAGTTGCACCTATCCCTTCTGCGTGTTTTCCATTAGTGAGCGCTCAGGCAGCTGGGTGCAGGGGACACTGGGAAATGTAGTTTCTGCTAGAGTGATCGTGGGCTCAGCTAAAACTCTGCTATGCACAGTGGGAAGAACGGGCTGGGGGGACACCAGCCGTCTGCCACAGATGCCAAAGCCAGTAGCCTCCCAACCAGGTGAGCGGTAGGCACATGCAACCCTGAGCCATATGCAACACAGTCATTGAAAAGGACTGACAAAATGGAGTGCAGGGGCTCATGCCTGTAATCCCAGCACTTTGAAAGGCCGAGGCAGGGTGATCACTTGAGCCCGGGAGTTTGAGATCAGACTGGGCAACACAGTGAGAACTTGAATCTACAAAAAATAAAAAATAAAGTAACAAGGACTGATACCAGGCTTGCTGCTCAAAGCTCCCAGCCCTTTCTGATGGCTACATTAATGAACAGTGGAAAGTGGGGGAATATCTGGTCCTTGAGGGCAAAGGCATTTCATCTTGAGCCTGGTTGACTCTGTTCCACTGGTGGTGGCTGCCTGGGGTGTGTGACTTCATCCTGGCGGAGCAGGAGAGAGTGTTGGGATCGATTAGTGATGTCTGTCCTGGCACAGGTTAAGGACTGTGGGTGAGTGAGCCTCCCATTTACCATCCCTGGGCTAAGTAGACCGCGCTGGAGCTTTGCTTTGTATGCTTTAAAACAGCCAGGCACTGGTTCTATTTACATTTCTGAAGAAAAAAAAATGGGAACTCCTAACTACCAGGAAGGGCTTCTTAGGCCTCCCTGATCTGTCTGAGGGGAAGGAAATGGGGGAAGAGTCTCAGAATTCTGACAGTCTGGCTTTTCTTCTGCAGTGCCCCCAACATTTGAGAACCCCAAGACAGAGACAGTGAGCCAGGTGGCTGGGAGCCCCCTGGTCCTGACCTGTGATGTGTCCGGGGTCCCTGCACCCACGGTCACTTGGCTGAAGGACAGGATGCCCGTGGGTGAGCACATCGGCCCTTGTCTGTTTCACGTAAAGCATTCCTTTCTTTAATAAGATGACAGCGGAAGCGGAGGAAGGAAGTTATTGGTTGTTGATGATCTTGGCAAAACCAGAGACTGGCGGTGCCGTGTTGGCCCTGCCCCCTTTGTGTTTGAGTGAAGCGTTATTTATTGGCCCTTGGAATCCAAACATAAAGAGCGTCTCCTGTGGGGGTTTGGAAGCTCCTTTGCATCCACGCCCTCAGTCAGCTCCCACGAGGCAGCAGACGTGGGCTCTCCATCGTGCAGGGCGGGTGCTGAGGGCTGTGGAAAGCCCACTGGTTGACACTGGGCTCAGCATTGGCCCCCAGAGCTGCTCCTTGGTGGTGACTCAGCTCTGTCCTAGCTGGGCCATTCATCAACCCCCATCCCCCATCCAGGCCTCCCCATTCTGGCCACTGCTGTGCCCACTGTTCCTCCGAGTGAGGGCAGAAGCCTCAAATGGTCTCCTGGGCCCACTGTGCCTCTCATGCAGGCTCCACGTGGGGCAGAAAGGTCTGAAGGTGCAGCTCGGAGCTGGTCCCTTGTCTAGTGGAAATCCATCCACAGCAGGGGCCGGCACGGCAAGCCACCTTTCCCTGCCCCTCCATGTGCTAAACGTGGCTGTGCTGGTTCCTCGAACCTGCCCCTCTCTCTCAGGAACAGCTTTATTGGGATATAATTCATACACTATGTAATTCACCCACTGAAAACATGCAATTCAGTGATTTGTAGTACAGTCATAGAGTTGTGTGACTATCACCACAATCAAATTTAGAACATTTTTATCACCAAAAGGACACCCCATACCCATTAACAATCACTCCCCGTTTTCCCCCAATTTCTTCTTCTCCCAGAGCCAGGAAACCCCAAATCTGCTGTCTGTCTCTGTGGCCTATTATGGGCATTTCACATCAATGACATCATAGAGTGTGTGGCCTTTTGTGTCTGGTTCCTTCCACTTAGCATGTTTTCAAGTTTCATCCATGTTGTAGCATCGATCAGTACTTCATTCTTTTTTTTTTTTTTTTTTTTTTTTTGAGACGGAGTCTCGCTGTGTTACCCAGGCTGGGGTGCAGTGCCACAATCTCGGCTCACTGCAACCTCCGCCTCCCGGGTTCAAGCGATTCTCCTGCCCCCGCCTCCCGAATAGCTGGGATTACAGGTGTGCACCACCACGCCCAGCTAATGTTTGTATTTTTAGTAGAGGTAGTGTTCCACCATGTTGGTCAGGCTGGTCTTGAACTCCTGACCTCAGGTGATCCGCCTGCCTTGGCCTCCCACAGTGCTGGGATTATAGGCATGAGCCACCGTGCCCGGCCAGTGCTTCATTATTTTTAAAAATTAAATTTTTCTCTTCATTCCCTTCTGTGGCTGAATATTCCATTGTGTGGCTGTGTCACATTTTGTGCATCCACTGGTCAGCTGATGGGCATTTGGGGTGTCTGCATCTTTTGGCTGAGATGCTCAGTGCTGCTGTGAACCTCTGTGTTCGTGTTTCTGTGTGGACCTGTGTCGTCGCCTCTCTCGGGTCAGGTGGCTGCAGGCCCCGTCCCCCTTTGCGTCCAGCTCTTGGCACATGTGTTCCCTGCCTGGAATACCCACGCAGGCTCCCATGGTCACCTCCGCTCCCCCCTGGCTGATTCCTGCTCAACATTCACGTCTCAGCGGAGGCTCACCACCTCCGGAAGCCCTCCCCCACCCTTCCTGTCCCCCAAGTTCCCCGGCTCCATCAGGGGCTCACAGGGCTTGTCAGCACTGGGTCCCCTGGTTTCATGGCCCCCACCCCTGATACACTGTGAACTCCTTGAGGACAGGGACTGAGCTGCCCTCATCTTGATTCCCAAGCTCCGCGCTGGACATGGGGCAGTTGCTCGTGTCTTTGTGTTGAGAGGCTGGCTGGATCCATGAGGATCTGGGCAAGGAGATCGGCCTGGGCTGGGGCAGTTAGGGATGGCCTTGGGCAGGGGTGTGGCTGGAGAGAATGAAGGGGGAGGCCTGAAGGCCGGGAGTGGGAGGAGCCCGAGCAAAGGCCCAGGGGGAGGCCCCAGGGTGACCTGTGTAGGGTCAGTGAGGGGCTGGTTTGACTTGAGCAGAAACCTTGATAGATGGGGGTAGAGGGGCAGGGTAGGGAGGGAGAGGATGGGAGGTGAGAGCTGGGCCCGAGAGCAAATCCTGGACACTGAAGGGAGGGTCCCTTGGGAAGAGCTGTCTCAAGTGGAAGAAAATGAGGGAGGTTCTAAGGAACAGAGACTGGGCTGGGGAAGGTGGGGACATGTAAGAAGGAGCCTCTGCCTCTATGGGACTCAGTTTCCTGTGAGCACAAGAAGGGGCTGGGGGATTCAGGGGACCCCTCTGTCCCACAGAGAGCAGCGTGGTGCACGGTGTGGTCTCCCGGGGGGGCCGCCTCCAGCTGAGCCGCCTGCAACCGGCCCAGGCAGGCACCTACACATGCGTGGCTGAGAACACCCAGGCTGAGGCCCGCAAGGACTTCATGGTAGCAGTGCTGGGTAGGTCTGTGCCTTCAGCCTCCTGTCCCACTCCCATGGCAGCCCCTGCAATCACCCAGGGCCTCACTGCACCCCTGCCTCAGAGGCCCCCCGGATCCGGAGCTCGGGCGCGGCGCAGGAGCACCATGTCTTGGAAGGGCAGGAGGTGCGGCTGGACTGTGAGGCCGATGGGCAGCCGCCGCCGGACGTGGCCTGGCTGAAGGATGGCAGCCCGCTGGGCCAGGACATGGGCCCCCACCTCCGGTAAGACTTGGCCCACGCCCTCCCCAGAGGCGGCAGGGCCCACGTCCCCTTACGCCCCTGCCCTGGGCCCTCCTTCCCTGTGGCAGGTTCTACCTGGACGGCGGCTCCCTGGTGCTAAAAGGCCTGAGGGCCTCGGACGCGGGTGCCTACACCTGCGTGGCCCACAACCCAGCCGGGGAGGACGCCAGACTGCACACGGTGAATGTGCTGGGTGAGGAGCCCAGGGGCATCTGGAGGGTGATGCGTGGGCCTGGGCACGGGAGATAAGGTGACATGTGAG
The DNA here is from genome assembly GCF_009828535.3 of Hylobates moloch. Lineage (NCBI taxonomy): Eukaryota > Metazoa > Chordata > Mammalia > Primates > Hylobatidae > Hylobates > Hylobates moloch. The sequence continues at coordinate 102,603,157 of NW_026652285.1, forward strand.
CAAAGCCCGCACTGTGACCTGGGCCACGGGTCTCACTTCCCTGGGCCTCCATGGCCCATCCTCAAACTAGAGGACAATAATGCCAGCCCAGAGTATAGCGGAGATTCGGGAGGTGAGAAGAGAGTCAGGGAGTGGCCGTGTCCCCCATGCAGGGGGCCTCATCCCTCACGAGGGGCCACTGTGGTTGCTGGCAGCAGAAGTGCAGGTGTCCACTTGTGGGATTTCCCTGGGAGGAGCCCGCCTTCCTCCCAAGACCTCCTCACTAGCCCTCTTTTTTCTACCCACCCTCAGTTCCTCCCACCATTGAGCAGGGAGCAGACGGCTCAGGGACCCTGGTGAGCAGGCCTGGGGAGCTGGTGACCATGGTGTGCCCTGTGCGGGGCTCCCCGCCCATCCACGTGAGCTGGCTCAAGGACGGCCTGCCCCTCCCGCTCTCCCAGCACACCCTCCTCCACGGCTCTGGCCGCACCCTCAGGTAGGGGAGATGGCAGACAGGCGTTGGCTATTCCACTCAGAGTGGACATGTGGGGATTGTCAGCAAATGGGAGGTGCTGGAAGCCAGGACTGGCTGCAACACCCACCCCCCACCCCACAGCGAGTGTGGACTGCGCCCCAGATGCTAATGCTAGGATGGGTCTCAGGGACCTAGGGAAGGGGAGGTGGTCGGGGTAGGAGGAGATGCAGGAGAAGTCAGGTTTCAGGGAAGGAGAGACCAACTGGGCCACAGGAGACGAGGCCTGAGGACGGACTGTTGGCTTTGGTGCTGTGGCTGTCACTGGGGACTGGTCAAGAGCAGCTCAGGAGGAGTGGCTGGGGTGAAAGGGGCTGAGAGAAAGTGGGAGGACAGAGAGTGAAGCCAGTGAGCTGAGATGACTCCAGTGAGCTCTGAGGGCAAAGAGGGCTGCATAGAAGAAGGGGAGCCAAGCTGGCCATGTGGGACATGGAGCTTCCCGAATTTGCGAGGCAGGAGGTCTGGCTCCAGAATGAGATTGGTTGGAGCAGGCAGCAGGGGTGGAGGCAGCTGGAGGCTTTATCCTGGGGGCACCGGGAACCCAGGAAAGAGTTTAAGCAGGCCGGGCGCAGTGGCTCATGCCTGTAATCCCAGCACTTTGGGAGTCCAAGGCGAGCAGATCACAAGGTCAGGAGATCAAGACCATCCTGGCTAACGCGGTGAAACCCTGTCTCTACTAAAAATATAAAAAATTAGCTGGGCCAGGTGGCGGGCGCCTGTAGTCCCAGCTACTGGGGAGGCTGAGGCAGGAGAATGGCGTGAACCCGGGAGGCGGAGCTTGCAGTGAGCCGAGATCGCGCCACTGCACTCCAGCCTGGGCGACAGAGCGAGACACCATCACACCATCTAAAAAAAAAAAAAAGAGAGAGAGTTTAAGCAAAGGCTGGGCTCAGTCACTCTGTCCCCTCTGGCCAGCAAGCTCTTGGGAGACAAAGGATGGAAAAGGGAGGAAGTCTTTCCACACAGCCAGCTTCTCCTGTCTCTCTCCCTCTCTCTTCCTCTCTCTCTCTCTGCCTTTCTCTTCTCTCCTCCCTCTCCTCTCGGGGGATTCAGGATTTCCCAGGTGCAATTGGCAGACGCCGGCATCTTCACCTGTGTGGCCGCAAGCCCAGCTGGCGTGGCGGACAGGAACTTCACCTTGCAGGTGCAGGGTATGGAGCAGGGGGTGGGGCAAGGGGGTCTCTGGCCTTGGTGGGTGAGAAGCAAGGCCCTTGGCCCACTTGCCCATCTGGGTGGAACCAAGGATGGGCCCTGGGGGTGTCGAGGAGAGCGGACACTGCGGCTCAGTCTCTGACTCACTGGATTGCTCGTTCGCACCTCACAAGTAGCTGTGGGCACTCTGATATGCCCAGGATAGGTGGGGGCAGAGAGGCAGGAAGCAGCTCTGTAAAGAGACAATCACAATTCCAGGGAACTAGTGACACCGGGGGATGGAGAGGGTGCTGTGGGAGCACGGAGGAAGGCACCTCACCTGGCCTTGGGGGACCAGTGCGGCTTCCTGGAGGAGGTGATGTCTAAGCTGAGTACTGGAGATGAGAGTCCTGGAATAAAATGGCTCCTGCCCACCTTTCTGCCCTCCACAGTGCCCCCTGTCCTGGAGCCGGTGGAGTTCCAGAATGACGTGGTGGTGGTTCGTGGCTCCCCAGTGGAACTCCCGTGCGAGGCCCGGGGTGTTCCCCTGCCTCTCGTGTCGTGGATGAAGGACGGGGAGCCCTTGTTGTCCCAGAGCCTTGAGCAGGGGCCCAGCCTGCAGCTGGAGGCAGTGGGAGCTGGTGACTCGGGGACCTACTCCTGTGTGGCCGTGAGCGAGGCGGGGGAAGCCAGGAGGCATTTCCAGCTGACCGTCATGGGTGGGTCCTCTAGCATCTAGGCAGCTTCTCTGGGCTCGGGGTAGAGGGTGGGACTCTGGGGGCAATGGGAAGGACAGTGAGGGAGGTGAGTCCCCTGGAGACCTGGGACTGCCACCTGAGAGCAGAACTCAGGGAACTTGGTTCTGGCTGGGATGCCTCTCTGGCCTTCCTTGCCTGCGGGGAGTGGGTGGCTGGGCTTTGATTCTCCCAGGGCTGTGCTCCTGGCTTCTTTCCACCAAACCTTGGTGGCAGATGCAAGAACAAGAGCCACCAAAATGTGGGAGCAGAGCCCCCGGACTCAGCACAGCGTTTTCAAGTGCGGTACCGTCCTGGAAACGTGTGTCAATTGTGTGTTCCCCTCCATGGTGGCTTGCAGAGCCCCCTCACATTGAGGACTCAGGCCAGCCTACAGAGCTGTCGCTGACCCCCGGCGCCCCCATGGAGCTCCTCTGTGATGCCCAGGGCACCCCCCAGCCTAACATCACCTGGCATAAGGACGGGCAGGCCCTGACCAGGCTGGAGAACAGCATTAGAGCCACACGGGTGCTCCGGGTGGAGAGTGTGCAGGTACCAGTGCTGCCGCCATGGGGCGAGGCTGGGGGTTGGGGGTGAGGGGAGGGACTTCAGGTTCCCCAGACCCAGTGGGCAGTTGGCAAGGTTTGGCTGAAGCTCCTCCTCTGTGTGGGGTGCAAGGGTGTGGAGGTGACCCACCTAGGCCGTGTGCTTGGGAGCTCCCAGCAGGATCAGGGCCCAGGCTGATGCCAAAACCAGGTGACCCCATCTAGGCCAGAGGAGGGCTGGTGCAGTTAAGGGGGACTTCTGGGAAGAGGCATCACACCAGCCCTAAAGCAACAGTGAGATGGAGGGAGAGGGTGTGGGTTGGCTGGGAGGTGGATGGCAGACCTTGCAGGGCTGAGTTTGAATCCTGGGTCCCTCGTTGCATGAGAAAGAAACCAGATCAGGAGGCGGGCAGAGAGGGGCCAGGGGCAGCTGCTCAACCCTCTCCATCCCCAGGTTAGGGATGCCGGGCTGTACACTTGTCTGGCTGAAAGCCCTGCAGGTGCAATTGAGAAGAGCTTCCGGGTCAGGGTTCAAGGTAGGTGGTGGGGGTAGGGTGGGGGTAGGGTGGGGGCAGGGCCGGGAGGCAGGACGGGCTCGTGGCAGGGGTGAGTCCCTCTCTCATATCCTCTTGTGCCACCCCCTTCCCAGCCCCTCCAAACATTGTTGGGCCCCGAGGCCCCCGCTTTGTGGTCGGCCTGGCCCCGGGGCAGCTGGTCCTGGAGTGTTCGGTGGAGGCAGAGCCAGCGCCCAAGATCACGTGGCACCGAGACGGCATAGTGCTGCAGGTGGGTGCCAGGCGGGGCCCCAGGGTGCTGCCTTCTGTCCCTCTCAGGCCTCAGACCTGACCTGGCCAGATCCAAGATCCAGAGCAGGTGCCAAGGGCCCGCTCTGAGCTGCACTTTGCACCCCGTTCCCCGGGTGTCGTACCCCCCCCATTGTCATTGTCACTCCCATTTTATGGATGGGGACACCGAGGCAAGGCTCAGGTCACTCAGGGCTTCCGAGGCCCGCCCAGTATTCTCCCCCTGGCTCCTTCAAGCTATGCTTAGCAGCTGTGTGGCCTGGGCCGGTGACCAAGGCTCTCTGTGCCCACCCCTCAAATGGGGTCAGTTTGCGGCTGTGGATTCAGGGTTGTGGGTGTTCTGACAGGAACTCCAGGGACAGGGGATGCATTTCCTCCCAGAGGGGTGCATTTCCTTAGAGGGTCCTCGGCGGGGCACAGTCAGGGCCTGCGGTCAGCCTGGAAGGACAGAGCCACTGTCCAGCTTCACCAGTTCCTCAGTCTTCCACGTCTGCTGCCAGGTGGCCTGGCGCAGCTGGGCACTGATAAGGGTCTCTTCACCCTGGCGGGGCTCTGCAGGAGGACGCCCACACACAGTTCCCAGAGCGGGGCAGGTTCCTCCAGCTGCAGGCCCTGAGCACGGCTGACAGCGGCGACTACAGCTGCACAGCCCGCAACGCTGCAGGCAGCACCAGCGTGGCCTTCCGCGTGGAGATCCACAGTGAGTAGGGCCCGCCCCACCCCACCCTGCCCACCCCCTTAGAGCCACAGCTCCCAGCACCACTCCCTCTGTGCCCCTCCCCAGCGGTGCCCAGCATCCGGTCAGGACCACCTGCAGTGAACGTCTCAGTGAACCAGACAGCCCTGCTGCCCTGCCAGGCCGATGGCGTGCCCGCACCCCTTGTGAGCTGGCGGAAGGACGGGGTCCCCCTGGATCCCAGGAGCCCCAGGTGGGAGAGGGAAGGGGTGGGCCTTGGGGAGGCTCTCAGGTATCACTTTGTGAGTTGCAAATCAAACCCACTTGGGCAATTGGAGCAGAAAAGTGACTTTATCATCAGGACGTGGGGTGTCTCAGAACACAAGGACAGGCCCACCGCTCATGAAGGTCTCTTGCTTATTTAACTTGATCAGAAGCCTTGATAGATGGGGCGGAGTAGAGGGGCATGAATGGGTCTCATGAGATCTGATGGTTTTAAAGCTTCTCTCATCTTCTCTCTGTGTGGGCTTCATCTCTTTCTCTCTCTTACCTTCTTCCTTGGTGATCATGGGAGAAACACACCCCGACAACCCCATGGCCCCCAGCCCCAGGTTTACAGCTCCTCAGCTCACTAGCAAGTTGTCTGTGAATCCCAACTCTAAATTCCCACGGCACAGAATGCCATTAGCCCAGCCTGAGTGATATGTCCATCCCCCATCCAATCAACTGTGGCCAGGGGTGGGATTGCATGGTACAGACATGGCCCTTGGGAAGGGCATTTTTCAGATCTAGGGGCTGCTCTCAGGAAGAGCAGGGTGCTGCGCCTTCTGCGTCTCAGGAGAGGTCAGGCCCAGGAGAGTGTTGGAGATGCCCAAAGCAGCCCTTCTCTCCATCTTTCCAATGTTGGCTTGGGCTGTGGGGAGCTGCTCATGGCTCTGACCCCCTGACCTTGGCCTCATAGATGCAAGACTCTGACCTCCAAAGTTAGCATCTGTATTAGTCCATTTTCACGTTGCTGATAGACATACCTGAGACTGGGCAATTTACAAAAGAAAGAGGCTTATTGGACTTGCAGTTCCACATGGCTGGGGAGGCCTCACAATCGTGGTGGAAGGAAAGGAGGAACAAGTTACATCTTATGTGGATGGCAGCGGGCAAAGAGAGAGCTTGTGCAGAGAAACTTGCGTTTTTAAAACCATCAGATCTCGTGCGACCCATTCACTATCACGAGAACAGCATGGGAAAGACCTTCCCCCCAGTTCAATCATCTCCCACCAGGTCCCTCCCACAACGTGTGGGAATTATGGGAGCTACAAGATGAGATTTGGGTGGAGACACAGAGCCAAACCATATCAGCATCCTCTCCCTGGGAAAGTGGGGGCAGAGGGAAGGGTCTTGCTAGAGACAGCCGTGCTCCAGACCCCACTGGCTTGCTCATCTCCAGGGCAACCCTCCGTCCATTCTAGGTTCGAAATTCTGCCTGAGGGTTCCCTGAGAATCCAGCCAGTCCTTGCCCAGGACGCCGGCCGCTACCTCTGCCTGGCATCCAACTCTGCTGGCTCCGATCGTCAAGGCCGTGACCTATGGGTCTTTGGTAGGTGGCCTGGGGAAGGCCTTCAGTGTTCAGTCCCTGTCAGGGTCCAGTCCTGCTTAGTTTCTGAGTCACCCCAGCTGTCAGGAGCCAAGAGCCAATGGTCTTCAAATGTTTTTGACCATGAAGCCCATTAGTAAAAAGTTGTGATCACGCACACTCAAAGGACATGTATTTTAGTGCATATGTTATGTAACAGAACAGCGATTCGATTAAGTAAGAAACCATGCACAAAAGGTAAAACAAGGCTGAGAGGCCAAAGCAGGAGCGTCACTTGATCCCAGGAGTTTGAGACCAACCTGGGCAACATACTGAGACCCGATCTCTACAAAAAAAGAAAAAAAAATGTTTCAATTAGCCAAGCATGGTGGCACATGCCTGTAGTCCCAGCTACTTGGGAGGCTGAGGTGGGAGGATCACTTGAGCCCAGGAGTTTCAGGCTATAGTGAGCCATGATTACACCACTGCACTCCAGCCTGGGTGACAGAGTGAGACTCCGTCTACAAAAAAAAAAAAAAAAAAGTAAAACATGTGAAAGGATAAAACTCAAAATCACTAGAATCAGATGCCCCAATCTCCTCCCCTCCAACAGATCAGCTTGTGTGAGGTTGCTCTGGCGGTCCCTGGCCTCAGGTGGGGGCTGATGGGAGTGGAGGTCTGGAGGCCTCAGTCAAGGCAAGGCAGTGAGGGGGTGCCGGGCTCAGGGATGGGGAAAGCCCAAAACACCTTGTTGGAAGCGCTGTCTCGGGACTTTCTCCTGCCCTCTCCCTCTGTGCTCCCTCAGGGATGGGTGGAAGACAGTAGGCAGTGGCTTTGCCCCTGGGCACAGCCTCAGAGAGCCCCCAGCCCCTGCGCCCCCTGCACCTGTCTCCTGACCACTGCGCTCTCCCCAGAGCCTCCAGCCATCGCCTCCAGACCCTCCAACCTGACCCTGACCGCCCACACCCCAGCCTCGCTGCCCTGCGAGGCCAGCGGCTCCCCTAAGCCCCTGGTGGTCTGGTGGAAGGACGGACAGAAGCTGGACTTCCGCCTGCAGCAGGGCACCTACCGGTAACGAGCTGGACCTTGCAGTGACTTCCTGAGATGCACGGGGCGGGGAGGCACTCTCATCTCACGGGGGCATGGGGCAGGGACGGGGCGGGGTGTGCTCACGTCTCACCGGAGTCAGGACTAGAACTTGTGTCTCAACTTTGGGGATCAGAGAGTCTTCACACTGAGATAGGGGTGAGGGCACTGGGGACATACAGCTAAGCAGAGACATCTGGGCTTTATTTATATCTACCAGGGTCACTCTTTTTCTAAAAACAAAACATGAACTGGGCGTGGTAGCTCACCTGTAATCCCAGCACTTTGGGAGGCTGAGGTGGGAGGATTGCTTGAGGCCAGGAGTTCAAGACCAGACTGGGCAACATAGTGAGACCTTATCTTTACAAAAAATTTAAAATTAGCAGAATATGGTGGTGGGTGTCTGTGGTCCCAGCTACCTGGGAGGCTGAGATGGGAGGATCCCCTGAGCCTGGGAGGTTGAGGCTGCAATGAGCTGATTGTGCCACTGCACTCCAGCCTGGGCAACAGAACGAGACTGTCTCAAAAAAAAAAAAAAAAAAATTGGAAAACCAATGTAACAAGCCTAAACTTAGTGAAAATGAAATCAGTAACTAAGACTCTGAGCCACTTTAAAGTGGTGGTTCTTACAGAAGTTATCCTAGATGGTTACTATAACAAATGTGCAGGGTTACCGAGAAACAGGGATGAAAACGAAAATCACTCACAAATCCACTAGCTAGACCTTTGGGGTAGAAACTTCTAGAAGACATTTCTAGAGTCAGGGCTGGAGGTCAGATACAGGAAGGGGAAACGGGTGTGAGATCCCCACAGCCAGAAAGCCATGGCTGGTCTCTGTCGGCCCAGCAGCCACTTGGCCGTCCGTCTGTCCACCCCAGGCTCCTGCCCTCCAATGCCCTGCTCCTCATGGCCCCCGGCCCCCAGGACTCAGCCCAGTTTGAGTGCGTGGTGAGCAACGAGGTAGGCGAGGCTCGCAGGCTCTACCAGGTGACCGTCCATGGTGAGTCAGGGCAGAGGTGGAGGGGGACACCTGGGGGCAGCGCCTTCCCGCTCTTGGGTGCTCTCCCTGCCTGCAAGGAATTGTGTGGCTTTTTCCTGCGCTGCACTGGACACCTCCTCCAGGAAGGCCTCTCAGATCCTGCTGGGCCACACTGACATAACCCCAGCTCTGGCACAGTTCCTGGCACACGGGAGCTCACAGGAGAGGCCCCTCCCAAATCCAGAATGTTCTAAACTCAAATCTGACCTTGTCATCACCCCCGTTAAAAATCCCTCCCTCCACAGCTGCCTGCTGCCCTCAGGATAGAATGCAACAATTCAGCTGGGCACACTAGGTCCTGTGCCAGATTCAGCTCACACCAGACCCCCTCATTCCAGGGTCTAATCAAGCTGCTCAGCTTTTTGTTCCTTGCCTCAAGGGCTTTGCACACGCTGTTCCCTTTGCTGGGAACACTCTTCCCCTCACTCAGCAAACACCTGCTTTCCCTTCAGATCACAGGTTAAATGCCACTTCCCCTGGAGGTCTCCTCTGGCCTCCCCTACTCCAAGTGGAAAACCCATGATAACCCCCTGTGAAGCTACTAGGCCAGGGTCTCTATAGAAAGCTGTATCCCATTGGGTGCAGTGGCATGTGCCTATGGTCCCAGCTACTCAGGAGGCTGAGACAGGAGGATCGCTTGAGCCCAGGGAGTCCTGGGCTATAGTGCACTATGCTGATTGGGTGTTCGCACTAGGTTCAGCATCGATACGGTGACCTCCCGGGAGCGGGGGACCACCAGGCTGCCTAAGGAAGGGTGAACCTACCCAGGTCAGAAACAGAGCAGATCAAGACTCTCATGTTGATCAGCAATAGGATCACACTTGTGATTAGCCACTGCATTCCAGCCTGGGCAACATATTGAGACCCCATCTCTGAAAAAATACACTTTTTTTTTTAAAGAATAAAAACTATAGCCCCGTGCCCAGAAGGATTTGCTGAGTGAGCAAATGTGACTTCTCCCTCTGTTGCCCCACCTCCCTCCTTGGCCCTTTGTCGCTAACATCACCTTGTGTACTAGCTTTACTCCCCGGCCCCATGGCCGTGAGTGCCCTGTGCGCGCTGGCGGGGCCTCAAACCTTGTCTTGGGTTTCAGTGCCTCCCACCATTGCCGATGACCAGACAGACTTCACTGTGACCATGATGGCACCCGTGGTCCTCACGTGTCACAGCACGGGTATACCAGCTCCGACCGTGTCCTGGAGCAAGGCAGGCGCCCAGCTAGGAGCTCGGGGGAGTGGCTATCGTGTCTCACCATCGGGTAAGTAAGGGTAAGCCACAGAGAGAGGCAGCTGAGGGGAGACTGGGAGAGCAGGCAGAGGGGGGTGAAAGAAGGTCACATGGCAGAACAGGATGGAACAATCTGGCCTGGCTCTGCCTCTCCTGGCTGTGTGACCTGGGAGGACCCTCTCGCCCTCTCTGAGCTCCATATTCTCCTCCATGCTCTGCAGTGTTGAGACCCATCAGTGGTTCCCCAAGCCCTCTGGCATACAAGTGCTATTTCATGGCAAAATAAGAAAAATAACAGCTCCCTGGGAGTTTTTGTAAACCTGGCTTAATCCCATCAGAAAGATCCTCCTTTATTCTGAAGTTATCTTTTGGTGTTGAAACTTCCTTTCCTTGATGATTTTAAGATAATAGTACATGGTGATTTTTTTTTTTAAGATGGAGTCTCGCTCTGTTGCCCAGGCTGCAGTGCAATGGCGCTATCTCCGCTCACTGCAGCCTCCACCTCCCAGGTTCAGGGGATTCTCCTGGCTCAGCTTCCCAGGTAGCTGAGATCACAGGCAACTGCCATCATGCCTAGCTGATTTTTGTATTTTTGTAGAGATGGGGTTTCACTGTGTTGGCCAGGCTGGTCTTGAACTCCTCACCTCAGGTGATCTGCCCTTCTCAGCCTCCCAAAGTGCTGGAATTACAGGTATGAAGCCACCATGCCCGGCCTAACATGGTGACTTTTTAAACGTCTTTGCTTGTCAAAATAAAACGTTGGAAGCTTTATGGAGAGTCTCCAAATTTGTTTGTTAGTTGGTTAGCGAAATACTAAAGTCTAGCAACCACTGGCCAAACCTGTGATTTTCAAACTCTTCTGAAGCAATAGAACTTCCTTCCAGGCCAGGCACAGGGACTCACGCCTGTAATTCCAGCACTTTGGGAGGCTGAGGCAGGAGGATTGTTTGAAGCCTGGAGTCTGAGACCAGCCTGGGCAACACAGCAAGACCCCATCTCTACAAACACATTTAAAAAAATTAGCCGGGTGCGGTGGTGCATGCCTGTGGTCCCAGCTGCTTGGGAGACTGAGGTGGGAGGATTGCTCGAGCGTAGGAGTTCGAGGATGCAGTGAGCTATGATTGCACCACTGTACTCCAGCCTGGGCAACAGAGTGAGACTCTGTCTCAAAACAAAATACAAAACAAAAACTTCTTTCCAGTAAGTGTAATAAGTGGTAACAGCAAAGTCCAACAAGTGAAACAAACCACAGTTCTGGTTCCATCTGGGGCTGGGACAGGGGCTGTGGGTGGGCCAGAGTGCTGTGGGCCTTGCTTCCTTCCCCCACCCAGCAGGCCCCCAGGGGTCCACGGAGCACAATTTAGAACCCTCATCACTTGACTGCCAAGGTACAGCCTGCAGTCTGGGAAGGTTAAAATGGTGTTCACTGAGTAACCAAGGCTAAGGCCGGGAGGATAAAGGGAGGACAGGAAGCAGTAATCATGGGAGGCTTCCTAGAGGAGGTGAGTTTTTAGCAGAGCAAGGTGAGAATAGCAGGGTGTGGAACTGTGAGTGGGGGATTACAGGCAGGGGAGTGGCAGATCCTGGAACTTCACAGCCAAAAGGGTCTAAAGACCATCTTGTCTGATTCTTCATTGCACACACGGGGAAACTGAGGTCTGGAGAGTGGAAGGAACTCGCCCATGTCTCTGCTTTGGGCAGGGCACAGAGGCAAACCTAGATGCCAGGTTCCCATACAGTCACATCCCCCAGACTGTCTATAAACGGGCAAAGGAGGCAGGTTGAGTGACCAGAGACAGAGTGGGGTTGTGCAGGAGCCCTGCCACCTCCATCGCTGGGGACCTCTGTCCTGATCCCCTCACCCTGATTCCCACCCGCAGGCGCCCTGGAGATCGGTCAGGCCCTCCCCATCCACGCAGGCCGCTACACCTGCTCAGCCCGCAGCTCTGCCGGCGTAGCCCACAAGCACGTCTTCCTCACTGTGCAAGGTAAGGGTCCGTGGTCCAGACCCCAGAGTTCCTAGGGCCAGGGGAGCAGGTGGAAAGCCAGACGCAGGTGGGGCTCAGGATGGAGGTGAGGCCCTGGGTCTCAGAGGCCCCGAGCTGTCTCCCATGGGATTCTTTGGCAGGAAAAGAATCAGCCATGGCGTCCTTGTTGCTAGTGGCCGATGTTTCTAGAACCCCCATTCTCCTTAGAGGCCTCTCTCTCTGATGCTCCGCGGCCCCTTGGTTGGAGGAGTTGTGTTAAGGACATTCTCAGGGCCCTCTGCACCGCTGTCCTTTGTAGCCTCCCCGGTGGTGAAGCTGCTGCCCAGCGTGGTTCGGGCAGTGGCAGAGGAGGAGGTGCTGCTGCCCTGCAAGGCCTCGGGCGTCCCCCGGCCGACCATCACCTGGCAGAAGGAAGGGCTCAACGTCCCTACGGGTGAGGGCCCCTGGCAGCCAGCCTGGGAAGGGAAGAGAAGAGTGTGGGCCTGGTGGGGGGGTCCCTCTTCCTGCCCTGGGAGAGCCCGCAGACCTGCTGAGAGGTCCTGGAAAGCCCCTGGCCTTCCCAGATACGCCCCCACCCTTGCTCTGGCCTCCCCCGCCCCAACCCTTCTCCTGTCACCACGGCCTGAGATGCCATCCGAGCACTCGGTGGCTGAGTTGGGAGGTCGGGAGGGGGCAGCTGGGCTGGGCTTGGGGTCAGGCTTCTTGGCTTCTTCTGTCCCTTGGTCATCCTGTAACCCCAGCAAGTCATCTGCTGCCTGTGAGACAGAATAGCCCAATCTGTCCACCTCGGGGGTCCCCAATCCCAGCTCCCAGGCCCCGATTTTCTTCTTCCTCATTCAGGGGTGAGTACCCAGGTCCTACCAGGCGGACAGCTGCGGATTGCCCATGCCAGCCCAGAGGATGCTGGAAACTATCTCTGCATCGCTAAGAACAGTGCAGGCAGCGCCATAGGGAAGACGCGGCTGGTGGTGCAAGGTGGGTGTGAGGACGGGGCCGAGGTGGGCCCTGGCAACTGAGGGGCTTTGAGGCTCCTGCAAGCTTCTCCCTTCCCTGCATGGCAGGGCACACTGCTTATAGTTCTAGAAGGAATTAAGGGGAGAACATCTCTCATTGTGCGCCTGAGTTCGGGATTCAGACATAAACTCCCATCCCTTCTGCCTTCTCTCTGGCCCTATGGAACACAAGTCTAGCATCCCTCATTCATTCCAGTTTCCAGTAGCTGTGGCCTCTCTGGCCCTCCTCAAGCACACACACAATTACATGTGCCCTTCCCTTAGTTTGATCAATCATTGGCTTCAAAGATCAGGTGGCATCACTGGCCAAAAATCTGCAAAGTCTGCTGGGAATATTCAGTATGGGCTGGTCGTGTCCTGGCCCCAGTGGCCTGCTTTGTGGTATCTCAGTGGCCATCCCTGGCCGCAGCTGTGTAGAGCTGGAGTCGGACTCTGGCTGTGAACTCAGAGGGGCTCCTGGCTCCAGGCTTCCTCCACGCCTCCTTGTCCAGCGTGCTCCTCTCCCCTCAGACCTGGAGCATCACTGGTCACCAGATCAGCCAGACACCAAGCCAGTGACCCTCACCCTGCCCAGCATAGCTCCTCCGCAGGGATGCTCTGTGACGGCTGCCCTGCTTTTGTTCCTGGAGGTGGCCTAGTACAAGGTCCAAGTGGACCCTGCCCAAGGCCTCTGTCCTGCAGCTTTTAGTCATCTGTGTGTGTGCATGTGTGTGTGCACGCGTGTGTGTGTACACATGTGCACAGGTGCAATGGAATCACCGTCACAGCTACACCAAACTCAGGGAGTCCCCAAATCGTCCTGAGCATGGGCAATGGCCTATGACTAGGGAGTTGGAGGGGGCAGCTGGTGGCCAGGGAGGGCTGAAGGGCTGGGCCAAAGGCCAAGGGCCCCAGGATGGTGTCAGCCACCTCCCCGAGCCCTGGTTCCGAGTGGGCCTCCCTCTGCCCGCAGTCCCACCAGTGATTGAGAATGGCCTCCCAGACCTGTCCACCACCGAAGGCTCCCACGCCTTCTTGCCTTGCAAGGCCAGGGGCAGTCCTGAGCCCAACATCACCTGGGACAAAGATGGCCAGCCTGTGCCGGGCACCGAGGGGAAGTTCACCATCCAGCCTTCTGGGGAGTTGCTGGTGAAGAACTTGGAGGTGAGGCACTGCCCTGAGGGGCACAGCAGGGAATAATGGCTGAGACCCCTGTTTGTCATGCTCTGCGCCGAGCACTGTGCAGCCCTTAACCCTGGGAGCCTGGGGAAATCAGTGTCACCATGCCAGGTACAGACGGCTAGAACTGAGGCTCAAAGTGTACCTAGTTGTCTACCATTGCCAAGAGGCAGAACCCAAATTTGAATCTGGACCTCGGCAGCCAGCTCCTGGGGAAGGGAGGGAACTCAGACTGGGGCTCAGGGATACGGCGATGACTTTGTGTCCCGAAAGTCTACCCAGTTGTTGTCAACCATGCATTGCCATTAACCGTCCTCTAGGTTTTGGGGAGTGTTGAGCCAGGGGTATGGGTGGGACCCCCAACCCCCTTCCCCTCAACACTCATCAGATTCTGCAATTTTGTGATGAGAGCCTCTCCAGATGGGTTCAGTGGACACACCTAGAGGGGTCAGAGGCATTGGACCCGGCCACCCAGGGAGCCTGGGGGTGAAGTGCTGAGCGCACCAGCCCTGCTTGAATGCACCACAAAACTCCTCCTCTCGGAGCCCCTGCTGGGCCCTCTATCAGGGCACCAAAAGCAAGGCCTGCGGTGCAGGTCAAGTTCTGAGGATAGGGCAGCACACAGTAGGTGTTTGGTAAACAGTGGCTATTGCGACCATGCAGTCAGGGCTGGGGTTATGAAGCAGCAGAGCGTGTGAACGCTGCAGGGCAGGGCAGGGGCGTGGTGGTGATGCTGACCCGTTTGCTAGCTGTGTGACCTTGGGCAAGTCACTTCTCCTCTCTGGGCTGGATGCTCCGTGAGAACCTTCAAGGGTCAGGGGCATCCTGACCTATGCCGAGGTGGGAGCAGTTCTCCGGCCAACCCCTTTCTTTGCTCACAGGTCCAGGATGCAGGCACCTATACCTGTACTGCTGAGAACGCCATGGGCCGTGCCCACCGCCGCGTGCACCTTACCATCCTGGCACTGCCTGTGTTCACCACCCTGCCTGGGGACCGCAGCCTGCGCCTCGGGGACAGGCTGTGGCTTCGCTGTGCAGCCCGGGGCAGCCCCACCCCTCGCATTGGCTGGACTGTCAACGACCAGCCAGTCACAGGTCTGGGTCTGCTGGGCGTGGGTGGGACAGAGAGCCAGGACCCTGGGAGGTCAAGAAGGGAGGGCAGGTGGGGAGACCCAACCCAGTGGAAAGTAAGAGGTTGTCAGCCAGCCCTGTTGGTTCTGGGTCTTCCAATGTGGCCCTATGTAGGGGGACAGGGCAAACCCAGCTGTGGCCATATGTGACAAGCCATATATCAGAGCTGGCAAGAGGCCACCTGAGAATACTCAACCCAGAGACCTCAGGGCCGGGAGTGGGAGGCCTGTGTTCTAGCCCAGAGCTGCTGCTCTGATTGTGGGACCCTCGGCAAACCCCTTTTTCTGGGGGGCCGCGGGGGTCTGTCCTCCTACTGGAAACCCAGGTGATGTCTAGGGAGACACAGGGCCTGTGGAGTACCTGCCGGGTACTCAGTGTCTGCTGAATGGATAAATTGCTAAGTCCCCTCCACTGCAAAATGATACTTTCCTACATTAGGATATGACATCACACATTCCTAACTCTGAGTCCCCAGGTGTGGAATACCCGTGCACACCTGCGGTGAAGGCTTTGCTGGGCCCCACCACTTCCTGGGGAGGGACCTTGGGCAAGTAGAATAGTTTGGCCTGTCTGAGGTCCACTCTCCATCTGTCAAATGGACATAACCAGGGGTCCTGAGGACAGAATGACAATGGAGGGGCCGCGCTCGGCACAGGCCTGGCCTGGAGTAGATGCCCAACTGATGGTGACGCTTGTCCATATTCATCTCCTAGAGGCGATGGCCAACCCCAAAGGGAAAGTCCATTATTAGAATCCTTCTCTCAGCCGGGTATGGTGGCTCACGCCTGTAATCCCAGCACTTTGGGAGGCCAAGGCAGGCGGATCATCTGAGGTCAGGAGTTCGAGACCAGCCTGGCCAACATGGTGAAACCCCATCTCTACTAAAAATACACAATTAGCCGGGCGTGGTGGCACATGCCTGTAATCCCAGCTACTCGGGAGGCTAAGGTAGGAGAATCGGTTGAACCCGGGAGGTAGAGGTTGCAATGAGCCGAGATTGCGTCATTGCACTCCAGCCTGGGCAACAAGAGTGAAACTGTCTCAAAGAAAAAAAAAAAAAAAAAAGAATCCTTCTCTCTAGAAATCATGGCAGCATTTCAGTAAGTGCCCTGTGCTGAGAGGCCCCCAAAGACCTGCCCTTGACCGTTTATCAAACACACAGTTTGCACTGGAAAATGGTAGAAGGCAGGTTCATTAACCACAGCCTCCAGTGTGGCCTGTGCCTCCCAGGAATGGGTCTGATTTGATCAGCCTTCACCCGGGACTCCCATCTGTTTCTGCATTTTTATTAAGTTCCTGCAGGTACCCAGGCACCAGGGAGGTGTTTAGGGCAGGAGTTCCCTGCACCCGACTTCTCTTTCTCCACCACAGAAGGGGTGTCTGAGCAGGATGGAGGCAGCACGCTGCAGCGGGCCGCTGTCTCCAGAGAAGACAGCGGGACCTATGTCTGCTGGGCGGAGAACAGAGTGGGCCGCACACAGGCGGTCAGCTTCGTCCACGTGAAGGGTAGGGCGCATTCCCCAGGGGGCTTCTCTCTCAAGACCTCCAGTCTATTGGGACCCAATCTATTGGTTTCCTAAGAACCCGGCCTCCTGTCCTCTGAACTAGTGGCTCCCCACCCTGGGTGCACGTTAGAATCCCCTGGGGGACTTTAAATTCTGAAGCCCAGGTTCTACCTCCAACTCTGTAAACCAGCCTCTCTGGGGTGCGGCCTAGGCATCAGTATTTTTGACACTCCCAAAACGACCCCGGCTGCAGGTAGAATTGGAATCTGACCAATTGCCCTACAGCACTACCTGCAGCTGGATGGTGCCAGGGTAGGAGGAGAGCATGGGGGCCAGGGCCTCCTGGCAGAAAAATGCCAGAAGCTTGCCAGCCAGCCAGTTGTCCCCTATGACCTACTCATCCACCAGGAGTAGCACAGGAGCCCTCGGTGACGCCATGTCTTAGTTTGCACAACTTCAGGGTGGGTGGGGCTGGATGGAGGGAATGAATGCCCCAGGCACCAAAAGAGAACTGCAGCTTTTGGTAGATCCAACCTCAGGAAACCAGGAAGGATATAAGCCAGTCCAGAGCATTCAAGAGTGTTTTGAGATTAGCATGAATCTCATAGTGTTGCTTTGTACAACAGGGTGTCTAGGGTTCTTGTTTTTTTATAGTTACTGATTTCCAAAGTACCTGGCAGATACTCCGCTGCTAGTGTAATCCATCTGTGAAACAGTATATGACACGCATAACACTGCCTTCCTGCCTGTGCCCATCTCAGGCATCACTAATCAATCACAGCACTGTTCTCGTTCAGCTTCAAATGCTTCTCAGCACAGTTCTTGGAAAGTCTTTGCCAGTCTTTGTGACTTGACCCATGACATGGACACTGTTTGCTGTCCCTGATGTACTGACTAAACACAACCATGCTGTGCTAGCAGGAGCCTCTGGAGGCCCCTGGAGGCAGGAGTTGGGCAGACCTTTGGGGTTTATGGGAGGTTGAGCCCGCAGGGAACCTCTTTTCTGACAACTTGCTCGATGTCACCCCATGCAGAGGCTCCTGTCCTACAAGGGGAGGCTTTCTCCTACTTGGTGGAACCTGTAGGAGGCAGCATGCAGCTAGACTGTGTGGTGCATGGAGACCCAGTGCCGGACATCCGCTGGATCAAAGATGGCCTTCCACTGCGGGGCAGCCACCTCCGGCACCAGCTGCAGAATGGCTCGCTGACCATCCGCAGGACTGAGGCAAGGCGGGGCCTGGCACCTTGGGTGGGGCCACCGAGGACAACTCTATGCTTTTTCTGATTGCTCAAGTGGGTTCTTCATGTCGCCCCCTCTGCTTCTGCAGTCTACAAAGCACCTCCCTGCCCATTCCCCACACATCCTCCCGCTACCACCAATATTGACCTCCAGCCACTGGGCTTTTCTGTTCCTCGGTCATCCACCCGTTCAATGGAGCGAATTAGTTCTACCTCATAGGACTGTGATTAGAAATCAGTGAGATGTCTCATACCCATTACTTAAGAGTGATCTGTGGGTAATGCCTCCAAAATGTTGTTATTAACAACCTCAGGGGACAGGGTAGGCAGGTAATAGTGCTCCCTATTTACAGACGAAGACACTGAAGTTCAGAGAGGCCAACAACCAATAAGTGCGGGAGGCAGGGCCCCCACCCCCAGGTCTCCTGCCTCAGGCTCCGTGCTGTTTCCAAAGCCTTGGGCCCTGGGGCAGCCCCTCTCAACTTCCATTTTGTGTCTCAAGCTCTGGTGATTGTGCAGAAATCCCCAAGTCAGTCCTGACTCAAGTTCATCTTAGGGGCCTTGATCTCACCCATTTGGGAGCCTTTCTCTGGGTAGTAATAATAATAGGACTAGTAATAAGAGTAGCAGTAAAAGCAGTGGTAATAATGGCTCCTGTTACCCAAGTACTAACTGTGGGCCAAGCACGGGGCCTTGCCCTTAGCAAGCATTATTCCATTTAATACTTATAAGGTCCTAGCAGTTATCATTCCCATTTTACAGAAGAAGAAACTAAGGCTCCAGAGGCATGAAAATGTCCTAAGTAATGGGCTCAAGGCAGTAAGCAGTGAGGCTGGGATTCAGTCCCATGTTGGTCTGACCTCCAAACCTACACTCTTAACTTTGTGCCATGCTATACCCCCCAGTCCCTTGGGTGTGGCCCCCCAGATACCATCTTCTGGGAGTGGACGTGGCCTCAGGCTGCCCCAGGCCCATCTCATGGTGGTGCTGCTACTCAGAAGTGACGTGAGCCAGCTCGCCACCTGAGTTCCATCACATATCCGTGGGCCACCTGTTAGGGAAACGCTGCAAACCGTCTCCCTTCTGGAAGACTCACCTTGCACACCGGCACAATAAATGCCCTGAGAGGTCCTACAGTTCAGACTGCCATCCTGTTCATACAACAGAGGTGTCTAATGTTCTTGTTTTCCTATAGTTATTGATTTCCAAAGTACCATAACATGTTGTCAACTCAATGTCTCGAAAACTTACTTGACCATGGAACCCTTTTTTCCAAGGAGTCTCAAATAATGTGCCATGGGGCAGTAAGATTTTAACGTACACAGTTTGGAAGAGGTGGATCTACACCATGCTTTTCCAGCAAGTTGTTCCACCTAAGGCAACAAGGACCTTAGTCACAACCCCCCATTTTTGGGTGTGAAAAGGGGCTGGATTCTCTTTGCATGTCTGCTGACAAGTGGTCACAGAGGCCCTTCTGATGCTCTGCGGGGGATCAGGTGTCCCTGGCTGGTTCACAGCCTAAGCCCCTTGCTGGCTGGCTGGCCTCAGTCCCCTACCCAACTGTCTGAGCTGCTCATCTTCTTCTCTGAGCACCATGCCCCCTCTCCTGTGCCCACTTGCAGAGGGACGATGCGGGACAGTACCAGTGCCTGGCAGAGAACGAGATGGGTGTGGCGAAGAAAGTGGTGATCCTCGTCCTGCAGAGTGAGTCTTGGCCTTAGCAGAGTGGGGACGTGGGAAGTGTGCTCGGGGACAGCGGTGGCGTGTGCAGCCTACAGGGCAGACGGGCAGGGCTGGGACTTGGAATTCTTTCATTAATACTTACTTGGAACACATATTGAATCCTACCAAGTGTTTCCCAAATGTGGGATGAGTGAGACTCAGGATTGAGCTAAAGAAAACCTGGCAACCTGGGTCTAGGGGGAGCTGGGCATTTAAAACTCAGACCAGCCGTCAAGATCACCGCGTCAGCTCTCGCATGTGCCAAGCAGCTCATAGTTTACCAGGCGCTGTTGAGCCTCAGGATAACACTGTGAAGTTGTCTCAATAGGGATTCTGTAGAAAATGTTTTATTGAAGATGAACACCTGTGGAGAAGAGCCAGGATCCTAAGTGCAGAGCTCAGTGAATTTTTACAATGCGAACCCACCCAGTTAACCAGCAGCCAGATCAAAGAAATAGGACCGCGCCGGCTCCCCGCCTCCAGCATGCCCACCTCTGTTCACTGCCCCCTGCCCCAATAATCACTGTCCTGGATTCTGCCTCTTTAAAAAAAAAAACAAAACTTTATTGAGTTGTAATTTGCATACCATAAAATTCACTCATTCGTACAATGGAATATTATTTAACCTTAAAAAGGAAGGAAATTCTAGGGCTGGGCTCGGTGACTCACATCTGTAATCCCAGCACTTTGGGAGGCCGAGGTGGGCAGATCACCTGGGGTCTGGAGTTCAAGAACAGCCTGACCAACATAGTGAAACCCTGTCTCTACTAAAAATACAAAAATTAGCTGGGTGTGGTGGTGCGCCTGTAATCCCAGTTATTCAGGAAGTTAAGGCAGGAAAATCACTTGAACCCAGGAGGCAGAGGTTGCAGTGAGCCAAGATCGTGCCATTGCACTCCAGCCTGGGTGACAGGCAAGACTCAATCTCAAAAAAAAAAAAAAAAAAAAGAACAAAAGGAATGAAATTCTGACACAGGCTACAACATAGATGAACCCGGAGGTCATTATGTGAAGTGGAAAAAGCCGGTCAAAAAAAAACAAACACTGTATGATTCTGTTTATATGAGGGGCCTAGAGTGCCAAAAGCATAGAGACCCAAAGTAGTATGGAGCTTGCCAGGGGCTGCGGGGAGGGGAGAAGGGGGAGTTAGTGTTTAATGAGTCTGGAGTTTCAGTTTAGCAAGAGAAAAAAGTTCTGGAGATTGTACAACAATGTCAAATAACACTACTGAACTGTACACTTACAAATGGTTCAGTGATAAATTTTATGTAATGTATTTTTTTACCACAATTATTGTTACTAATATTTTTTGAGACAGGGTCTGGCTCTGTTGCTCAGGCTGGAGTACAATGGCGCCATCTCGGCTCACTGCAACCTCCTCCTCCCGGGTTCAAGCGTTTCTCCTGCCTCAGCCTCCTGAGTAGCTGGGATTACAGACACACACCACCACACCTGGCTAATTTTTGTATTTTTAGTAGAAACAGGGTTTCACCATGTTGGCCAGGCTGGTCTTGAACTTCTGACCCCAGGTGATCCACCTGCCTTGGCCTCCCAAAGTGCTGGGATTACAGGAGTGAGCCACTGTACCCAGTGCTTGTGCTCATTCTTAAATGGAGTCGTTTATTTTACTAGTGAGTTTCTGGAGTTCTTTACATAGCATGGATATAGCCCTTTATCAGATACATGATTTGCAAATATTTCTCCCAGTCTGTGGCTTGTCTTTGTATTTTCTTAATGGTGACTTTGAAGAGCACAAGTGTTAAAATTTGGTGAAGTCCAAAATTATCCATTTTGTATTTTTTGATTCATGTATTTGGTGTTACACCTTTTAAAAATCTTTGCCTAATCTAAGGTCATCTTTTTCTCCTTTCTTTTCTCTTTTCTTTTCCTTCCTTCCTTCCTCCCTCCCTCCATCCCTTTCTTCCTTCCTTTCTTTCTTTCTCTCTTTCTTTTTTTTTGTTTTAATGTTTTGGAGACAGCATCTTACTCTGGTGCCAAGGCTGGAGTGCAGTGGCAAGATCTCAGCTCACTGCAACTTCCACCTCCAAGGTTCAAGCAATCCTTGTGCCTCAACCTCCCAAGTAGCTGGGATTACAGGCACGCACCACCACACCCGGCTAATTTTTGTAATTTTAGTAGAGACGAGGTTTCATCGTGTTGCCCAGGCTGGTGTGGAACTCCTGGCTTCAAGCGATCCGCCTGCCTCGGCCTCCTAAAGTGCGGATTACAGGCGTGAGCCACTGGGCCATACATTTTCTTATATAATTTTTGTAGTTTCAGTTCTCACATTTAGGTCTGTGATCCATTTTGAGTTAATTTTTGCGTGGGGTAAGGGTCTAACTTCCTTTTTTGCATACAGATAGCCAATTGTTCCAGTACCATTTATGTTGATCTTGAATTTCTTTCAGTGATGTTTTATAGTTTTGAGTGTACTGGTCTTGTATTTTTGTTAAATTGATTTTAAGTCTTTTTATTATTGTTGATGCTATTTTGGGTGGAACTGTTTTCTTTGATTTTTGGATTTGTAATTGCCAATATGTAGAGATACAGTTGAATTGATATCATATCATCTATGAATAGGGACGGTTTGACTTCTTTCTTTCAAATCTGCGTACCTTGAAGTTTTTTGCTTTGCCTTATTGCCTTGGTTGGACCCTCTGGTACATAGTTGAAGCAGCGAGAGCAGCCATCCTTGCCTGGTTCCCTGGTTTAGGTGGAAAGCAGTCAGTCTCTCACCATGGGGTGTGATGTTAGCTGTGAGTTTTTGTGGACGCCCTTTCTCAGGCTGAGGAAGTTCCCCTTTTGTACCTAGTATGTTGAGAGTTTTTGTCATGGATGGAATAGGTTTGTGGTTCCAGACAAGATGGTATAGATGCACTTCTCCCTGTTTCTCTTGCTAAGGACAGCTAAACACCTTGGACTTTATATAGAAGCAAACATAAAGAGCCTCTGAAAAGTAGAGCAAAGGAGGAGGATAGACTACCAATTTTGGCACCTGAGGAGCAATATGGTGGTGAATGCCCTGGTGTTTCTTTTTGTCCCTTATATCCTGGGCTGCGTACTTGAGAAGCCAACAACCTGGAACCACCAGTGGGCTCAGACACACATGCATGTACGCGTGTGCACACACACACACACACACACACACACACACACACACACACACAGGGGCACGTGCACCTCAACAAGAGCCTGTCCTCTCTTGCAAAGGACTAGGAAACAGACAGCATAGTAAGAAAGAAAACTTGTAAGTAACAACCCCCAACCGGGTGTGGTGGCTCGTGTCTGTAATCCCAGCACTTTGGGAGGCTGAGGTAGCCAGATGGCTTGAGCCCAGGAATTTGATATCATCCTGGGCAATATGGTGAAACCCTATCTCTACCAAAAATACAAAAAAAAAAAAAAAAAAATAGCTGGGCGTGGTGGCGCACACCTGTAGTCCCAGCTACTTGGGAGGCAAACACCCTGAAAAACACCCCAGCCCCATCATCACACCAACTGGGAGCCCCGAACTTCCACCTTCACCCCTGTACTGAGGCACTGCTCTCCCTACGCTGGAGCAGGATGCTGTCAGGTGACACCTAGTGAAGAGACAGAATTGTCACCACTGTCCTCTACTGAGTGGGAAGCTCCTCCCCCGTCTGGCCAGGTGGGCAGACAGGGTAGTGCCAGCAGAGGCCCAGTGTGGGCATGCCTCCACCCATGCCCAGCAGTAATGAGGTACCCCTCCCTGTTCCGGGGTGACCATGGAAGCCTCATAGGGAACCTGGGCTTCCACTCCGACCTGGTGGAAATGAGTGGCACCACTTTTTCTTGGCAGTGTTCCAGCTCTGCCAAAAACGGAAGATTGAAATAAAACTCTGAGTCTTACAATACTGAAACTCACTTACACATCAGGAGCAAGGAAAATCTCAAGTTACATACCAGGAACAAGGAAAATCTCAACGAAAGCAGACAACAGTGCCAACTGAGATAGTACAGGTATCAGGTAATCTGATGAGGACTTTTTTTTTTTTTAGACAAGGTCTGACTGTTGCCCAGGCTGGAGTGCAGTGACATGCTCATGGCTCACTGCAGCCTGGGCTCAGGTGATTATCCCACCTCAGCCTCCCAAGTAGCTGGGACTGCAGGCACGTGCCACCACACTCAACTAATTTTTATTTTTATGTATTTATTTTTTGTAGAGATGGGGTCTCCTTATGTTGCCTAAGCCAGTCTCAAACTCCTGGGCTCAAATGATCCACCTGCCTCAGCCTCCCAAAGTGGTGGGATTACAGGCATGAACCACTGTGCCTGACCAAGACTGAACTGTCACCACTGTCACCCACTGAGTGGGAAGCCCCTCGCCTACACAGGTCAAGTGGGGAGCAATAAGCAGTGCCCCTCTCCCTCCCAGCCAGGACGGTGCCAGCAGAGCCCCACCTGAAGCACCAACTCCCACCGATCCCCAGCAATAATGAGGCACCCTCCCTGTTCCCGGGTGTCCATGGAGGCCACGTAGGGAACCCGGACTTCTACTCTCATCTGGCAGAAGTGAGTGGCACCTCCCTCCCCTGGCAGTGTTCCAGGTCTGCTAAGATGGAAGATTTAAATAAGAGCCCAAATCTTATCATACTGAAACTCACTTATCATACCAGGAACAAGGAAAAATCTCAACTTGAATGAGAACTGACACTCAACAAACACCAACTGAGATAGCACAGATGTTTGAGTCATCTGATAAGGATTTCCTTTTTATTTTTTGACAGGGTCTTGCTCTGTCACCCAGACTAGAGTGCAGTGGCACAATCACAGCTCACTGCAGCCTCGACCTCCCGGGCTCAAGCAATCCTCCCACTTCTCAGCCTCCCAAGTAGCTGGGACTGCAGGTGCACACCACCATGCCCGGCTACTTTATTTATTTTTTGTAGAGATGGGGTCTTGCTATGTTGCCCAGGCTAGCTGACAAGGATGCTTCTGTCAGCAGTTGTCAACATGCTTGAAACAAGTGACAAAAACAGAAAATCTCAGCAAAATGTGGCTGTGGAGTAATTTGAAGTTCAGGCAGTTTTCAAGTCGGCCTCGGTTTGACCGTCCTTTGTACCCCTCAGGTCTCCCCTGCACAGGTGCATATTTCCCACGTTGGCCAGGGATTGTGGGGAGCCAATCCAGCCTGTCCGTGGCTCCTTCATTTCCAGGTTCTCCCCGTTAAGTTGCTGGTTGGGCCTCTGCTCTTCTCAGCCAGGGCCATGCCACAGGACAGCACAGCAGCCATTTCCCTTTTGATTCCTACCAGTTTCGCCCCTTTTCCTGATGATATTTCTCAGGGCATATTTTCATCCTCTACTGCACATCAAGGCAGCCCCCAGAGGTGGCAAAAGCTGCTGTTTTTCACAGCCATCCCTAATAAAACCACTGTGATGGTCACAGTGGGGTAGGGATGGGCACAGCCCTAGGCAGGAGGGCCAAAGGCTTCCACTATTCTTATCCAAAGTTCTAGAGGGTTTTTGTTTTTTTTTTTTTTTTGGAGACAGAGTCTCATTCTGTCACCCAGGCTGGAGTGCAGTGGCGCGATCTCGGCTCACTGAAACCTCCACCTCCCAGGTTCAAGAGATTCTCTTGCCTTAGCCTCCCGAGTAGCTGGGATTACAGGCACCCACCACCTCGTCCAGCTAATTTTTGTAATTTTAGTTGAGACAGGGTTTCACCATGTTGGCCTGGCTGGTCTCAAACTCCTGACCACAGGCCATCTGCCCACCTCAGCCTCCCAAAGTGCTGGGATTATAGGCATGAGCCACTGCACCCAGCCATAGAGGTTTTTATGGATAAATGCTTCTCAAGACCCGGCACGATAACTCACAGCTGTAATCCCAGCACTTTGGGAGGCCAAGGTGGGAGGATCACTTGAGTCCAGGAGTTTGAGACCAGCCTTGGCAACATAGTGAAATCCCGTCTCTACAAAAAATAAATAAATTAGCCAGGCATGGCTGGCTACAGGCACGCACCTGTAGTCCCAGCTACTCAGGAGGCTAAGGCGGGAGGATGGCTTTAGCCGGGAGGTCAAGGCTGCAGTGAGCTGAGATCGCATTCCAGCCTGGGCAGCAGAGCAAGCTTCTGTCTCAAAAAATAAAAGGGCCATTTAAAAAATGTAAATGCTTCTCAATTTGTTGTGTGCCTTTGGTTGATTTTGGGAGCCCTGAAATCGTTATTTTGGGCAAGTGTGTCCAGTTTTATGCTTGTTTGTGGTGGCAGTTAGCTGACCTCTTCCCTCAGCCACAGCTGATGACTGACTCTTGCTTGTTTTGACATTGATTGATTGATTGAGATGGAGTCTCACTCTGTCACCCAGGCCAGAGTGCAGTGGCGCGATCTTGGCTCACTGCAACCTCTGCCTCCTGGATTCAAGTAATTCTTCTGCCTCAGCCTCTCGAGTAGCTGGGATTACAGGCACCTGCCACCACACTTGGCTAATTTTTGTATTTTTAGTAGAAACAGGGTTTCACCATGTTGGCCCAGCTGGTCTCAAACTCCTGACTTAAGGTGATCCACCTGCCTTGGCCTCCCTAAGTGTTGGGCTTACAGGCGTGAGTCACCATGCCCAGCCTCGATCTTCATTTAAATGGAATCACGCCACACGTGCCCCTGCCTTGACTCTTCTTTTGCACATCATTATTTGTGGCATTCGTCCATATTGTTCACATGGAATTAGTTTATTGGTTCTCATTGCTCTATGTTTTTCTGCTACATGGATGTACCACAGTTTATTCACGTATTCCACTGTAGGTTAATTTCCAGTGATGGGCAGTTAAGAACAGGGCTGCTGTCACCTTTTTACACATGCCCTCCAGTGAACATGCACACGCACCTGTGCTGGAGTATTCGTCCAGGAGCAGAAGCGCTAGGTCTCGTAGTACACATGTGTTCTGCTTTAGGACACACTGGCTGTGGTAGTATCTGATGAATGGCCCCCCAGGGCCTGTGAATGTTTCCTTACTTGGAAAAGGAATCTTTGCAAATGTAATTAAGTTAAGGATCTTAAAGTGAGCAGATTGTCTCGGTGGCCCCTAAATGCTATCACAAGTGTTTATTTATTTTTTGAGATGGAATCTCGCTCTGTTGCCCAGGCTGGAGTGCAGTGGCACAATCTCGGCTACTGTAACTTCTGCCTCCCAGGTTCAAGCAATTCTCCTGCGTCAGCCTCTCAAATAGCTGGGATTACAGGCACAGACCACCACACCTGGCTAATTTTTGTATTTTGTAGTAGAAATAGGGTTTCACCATGTTGGCCAGGCTCTTCTCAAATTCCTAGGTTCAAGCAATCCACCCACCTCAGCCTCCCAAAGTGCTGGGGTTACAGGCATGAGCCACCACACCCAGCTGCAAGTATTATTATAAAAGAGAGCCAGGGCCGGACATGGTGGCTCACGACTATAATCCTAGCACTTGGGGAGGCCGAGGAGGGTGGATCACCTGAGGTCAGGAGTTCGAGACCAGCATGATCAATATGGCAAAACCCCGTCTCTACCAAAAATACAAAAATTAGCCAGGTGTGGTGGCGCACACCTGTAATCCCAGCTATTCAGGAGGCTGAGGCAGGAGAATCGCTTGAAACCGGGAGGCAGAGGTTGCAGTGAGCTGAGATCGTACCACTGCACTCCAGCCTAGGTGACAAGAGTGAGACTCTGTCTCAAAAAAAAAGAAAAAAAAAGAGAGACAGAGAGCTGGGGTGGTGTGGCAGGGGAGAGAGAAAGAGAGAAGAGAAGGTAAAGTGGAGATGGAGGCAGAGGATGGATTGTTGCAGCCTCAGGCTAAGGAATGCTGGTGGGGCGGAAGCTGGAAGAGGTGAGGACTGGGCTCTCCCCCAGAACCTCTGGAGGAAGCAGGGCACCTTAACTTTGGCCCAGTGAGGCTGATGTGGGCCTCCTGCAGCATCTGCAGGAAGTGAACACACAGGCACACAGCACCCCACCTTGGCTGAACCACGTTGCATTTCCATCGCAGTGTGTGCGAGTTCTGCTTGTTCCGCAGCCTCACCAGCACTGGGCCTTTCCCATCCTTTCCGTGTTAGCCTTCTAGGAGGGTCTATAATAGTAAGGGGATAGGAAGCATCATCCCCATATTTCAGATGGGAACACTGAGGGTCAGGGAGTGACTTGGTGAGAGCCACCCACAGTAGGTGACAGAGCACGAGTTTGCCCATTTCATTGGCATCAACTAGAGACAGTTCTGACAGATGGCCCCCCACTTCATTGGAAGCAGTCTAACTGTCCTATAGGAGAGGCGTGGTTTAGCCAATCCCAATAGAGCCAGGCAATAGAAGACTACCTAGCCACTAACAACAGATATATAACTGCATGGAAAGGTAGTTATGATCTATTGCAGAGGAAAAATAAAAGCAGATGGCCAGGCGTGGTGGCTCATGCCTGTAACCCCAGCACTTTGGGAGGCTGAGGTGGGTGGATCACCTGAGGTCAGGAGTTCGAGACCAACCTGGCCAACGTGACGAAACCCCGTCTCTACTAAAAATACAAAAATCAGCCAGGTGTGGTGGCAGGCGCTTTCGAGAGGCTGAGATGGGAGGATCGCTTGAACCCAGGAGGCAGAGATTGCAGGGAGCCAAGATCACACCATTGCACTCCAGCCTGGGGGAAAGAGCAAGACTCCATCTCAAAAAAAATAAAACAAAATAAAAGCAGATATAGCCATATGATCATATTTTCATAAAGAAACAGTGTCTAGAGGGAAATATTCAGGAACAATGTCTGGGTGGAAGGATCCTATGCAGTTCGTATTTTCTTCTTTCTGCCTCTCTGGATTTCCCAGTGTGTCTAAATGAACATATCCACTTGAATATGCAAATATAAGTAAATGTTCCTAAAAGCCACCCGGGTCTCCCACAGGTGCTCCAGTGTTCCAGGTGGAGCCCCAGGACATGACAGTGAGATCCGGGGATGATGTGGCCCTGCGGTGCCAGGCCACTGGAGAGCCCACACCCACCATTGAATGGCTACGGGCGGGTCAACCCTTGCAGGCCAGCCAGCGGCTCCGGACCCTGCCCGATGGGAGCCTGTGGCTGGAGAACGTGGAGACTGGGGATGCAGGTGCCTACGACTGCGTCGCTCACAACCTCCTGGGCTCTGCCACAGCCCGGGCGTTCCTGGTCGTGAGAGGTATGGGGCATCCCTGTCTGGACCTTCGTGGACAGAGGCAGGATCTCTTGACGATGGGGATTGTGTGGTGCTTATGGGGGACCTGTCCCCTGCCTTGCCACCTCCCCACCTCTTCCCTTTGCTTCGTCACAAGCCCAGAATGAACCCCTACCCTGCCCGTTTACAGTTGGGGAAACTGAGTCTTGGAGGTGCTAAGTGTTTGCTGCTCATCTTGGACAGGGAACACTGGCTGTTCCCACTTAACTGGCACAAATGCATGTCCTCTGTCTGGACACTGCACAGCCCCTGGAAGCAGGCAGAGGAAGATAAGGGCATCCCCGGTGACCTCAGGGGCTGCTGTGAAAAGTCTGTGCGTCAGTGCGTGTCCCAGGCATCACACATTGCCTGGCCGTGGCAGGTGGTTGGAAAAGAGATGGCTTCCTGGTGGGATGGACCCCTGCCATCTCGGATTCCTCAGTCAGCTCCCTTCTCCCTTGGGTCAGACCAACTTTAAAATTAAGGAAATATCTATCCTGAGAAACCACAGTAAATGGATTCAGCCCTGCATAAAGGCAAGTCATAAGATATTATTTCTGTGGCCTGTGCCTCTGGAGGGAACACTCCATGTGTGTGGGGACACATTCCCTTCCCTGTACCTGGCAGACATCACTAATCTATCACCACATGGGAACATTCCCTATGTGTGGTGATGCATCTCCTTCCCTGTCCCTGGCAGACATCACTAATCTGTCACCACATGCGCTGGCAGAATCTTTCTCCAATGAGCCCTCCCAGGCAGCGCCTCTCAGCTAATTGGAATTGGGACTTGACACTTGGCCCCCTGGAAATCCACGTGAAACCCACTGCCAACCAAATGTGGGACCCTTTCTGGCCCTTGCTGTCATTGTCTCCCGCAGGCCGGGGCAGGGTACCAACCTATGCAGCTCTGAAAGTTCAGTGGTTCTCTGACCCCCCCAGCCAGAGATGCAGTCTCAGAGTTAGCCTTGGATCTAAGCAGACCCCCCTCTGTTTCAGGGCTTCATCCCACTTCTTTTTTTTTTTTTTTTTTTGAGACGGAGTCTCTCGCTCTTGTTGCCTGGGCTGGAGTGGTGCAGTGGCGCAATCTCAGTTCACTGCAAGCTCTGCCTCCCGGGTTCATGCCATTCTCCTGCCTCAGCCTCCCGAGTAGCTGGGACTACAGGCGCCCGCAACCACGCCCGGCTAGTTTTTGTATTTTTAGTAGAGACGGGGTTTCACCGCGTTAGCCAGGATGGTGTCGATCTCCTGACCTCGTGATCCGCCCATCTCGGCCTCCCAAAGTGCTGGGATTACAGGTGTGAGCCACCTCGCCTGGCCCTTCCCACTTCTTACCTTCTGTTGGCAGGCCCCAGTCCAAACCACAGAGCTATGCACTTGGCCTTTGTATTTGTTCTCTAGGGCTACTGGTAAAAAAAAAAAAAAAAAAAAAAAACCACAAGCTGGAGGCTTAAGCCACACTGATTGTCTCATAGTTCTGGAGGCTGGAAATCTAGGATCACACTGTCAGCAGCCCTGGTTCCTTCTGAGCACTGTGGGGAGGATCTGGTCTGGGCCTCTCTCCCAGGGTCGTCTTGGTGGTCCTTGGCATTCTGTGGCTTGTCGAGATATCACCCCCAACTCTGCCTTCATCTTCCCTGTGTGTGTCTACGCTTCCCTATTTATAAGGACACAGTCATGTTGGATTAGGCCTGCTCTAATGGCCTCATTCTAACTTGACTTACCCTATAAAGACCCTGTCTTCAAATAGGGTCACATTCTGAGGTCCTGGGGGTTAGGACTTCAACATATGAATTTTGGGTGGGGTGGTACCATTCAATCCATAACCCAGCCTCCTTATTTTTTTTAATAGAAACAAATATTCTTCCTTTATATATGTTAATTGTAGAAAGGCCAGATACTATAGAAATCTATGAAGAAAAAGGTAATTCTCTCCCATAATTCAGTGACCCAAAGTAGCTTAAGCAATTATTTGGGGAGATACATTCTTCCACACTGTTTTCTCTGGATAGAAGGGATACACTTTCCTTCTTACAAATGTCAAATTTACACCCTCTATAACCTGCCATTTTTACTTCCTCTATCTTGGAAGACATCCCATTATGATACACATCGGTCCACAGCTTTTTTATTGGCTTCGTATCATTCCATGGGAACGTTTTTTATCTTCATTCCTTTCGGCTTTGTCAAATGAGCAACATCGTTTATTTTTCTAGTTTCCATTCCCCAAAACCACACCGTGCTGTGCGTCTTTGTGTGTGGCCCTGAAGATTTCTGTGGGACGATTTTCTTAAGGGGCACTGGTGGGTGAAGGGAGTTCAGGGTTTGGGAGCTTCTAACTATAAACCTGTTTTCCCTCCTGAAAACCTGCTTCTCCTCCTTCCCCATCAGCCTGGCAGGTCCCAATCCTGGCCTTGTAGGGGGACAAGAGGCTGCTACGTCACTCCATGTCTGAGAGAGCTGGCGGTGGCTTCCCGTGCCTGGGTTCCATTTCCTGTCCCCTTCCAAAGCTGCCCGGGTCACACTCCAGCCTTCTCGGTCTGCAGCTCCCGATACCTTCCTCACCCCCCTATTAAAAGGCCAGGGATAGGTTCACGGCCCTTCTCCTGTCCCTCCCATAGGGTCCAGAGCATCAGATACTGATGAGAAACATCCTAGATGGGCTTCAAATCTCATCAAACCCCAGCTCTGGGCTGCAGGAAATGGCCCTGCTTCCTAGAACCCAAATTAACCAGCCCCTTGATTCATCCATTTAGGATCCTAGCACTTGAGTGTTTTATGTTATTTTTTGACAGATCATGGGCAATTTGTTGTTAATTTCCCCTGAGAGCTGGTGAGTGGAGAGGCAGGCTAACTTCTGTCTCTCGCCCCCTGGAATGCCATCTGCCTAAACAAGACAGCTGGCCCATTAGTCAGAGGAAGCACCCCCCTGTGCCTGCACCATCCGTTTGATTAGCACTAAAGAGCATCTGCTCACAGACGGCCTGGCGGGCAGCCGCTCGGAAGCCAGCCCACCCAGCCAGGCCAGCTGCAGGGCAGCCGGAGCCAGCAGCACTGATGGAATGGGGCTGTTCAGGTGACGGCATCCGGCTCTGGCTCGGTGCCCTGGCTCCTTCAGTGTGCCAGCCATGCCATCGTGAGCTCCTGGCATTTCAGAGACCCACAGGTCTTCTGTGAGTTTGTGGTCCCACCTCCTCATTTTACAGGTGACCCAACTCAGGTGTGGCTTGGGGGCCTGACGAGGCCAGGTTTTAAGGAATGGCAGAGCCAGAATTAGAAGCCAGCTCCACCCCCAGCCCAAGGTTCCTCCTAACAGCCTCCCTTCCCTTTTAGAGCCAAGATCCCCTGGGCGTTGAGTCTGTGACCCCTTAGCTGTGTGTCCTTGGACAAGTGGAGGTGAACTCTCCAAGCCTCCATTTGCTCCTTCATGAAATGGGAATGACAGCCTGCTTGTGCTGTGGGCCCCGGGGTGTATAGTCAGTAGCACTGTAGTTCTTTCCCTTCCTTACAGGGGAGCCCCAGGGGAGCTGGGGCAGCATGATTGGGGTGATCAACGGCCGGAAATTTGGCGTGGCCACACTCAACACCAGCGTGATGCAGGAGGCGCACTCCGGGGTCAGCAGCATCCACAGCAGCATCCGCCATGTCCCAGCAAACGTGGGTGAGTAGAAGGCAGAGCATCACCTGCCTCTGGGCCATTGTCCCAGCCCCAGCGAGGATCCTCCAGAACATGCTGGACCGAGGAGGGGCAGAGCCTGTGCCCCGAGACTTGCTCAGGGCCTGATGACCAGAGCACGTCTGACCACCTCTCAAAGCTGAGTGCAAGCCAAAGCAAAGCAAAGCTGAGTGGACTTAGGTGCAGGCAACTTCCTGTCCCCCTCACAACCTCCCAAAAACAAAGGAACTGCATTTACAGTCAGACCAAGAGTGTGCGAAACGGTCGGTGTTCTGGGGGTGCGGGCACTCAGATTGTGGTTTCCCAAGCCACGGATGGCTCCCTGAGGCTTTTCCCCGTTTAAGTTAAGGCTCGGGCTGATGGAAGTGGAGGGATCTCCAGTCATGAATGAGGGGTGCAGGCTGGAGGTGACGGGAAGCGGGAAACATGGAGAAGTGAATTGCCTAGAAAACCTAGAGGACTAAGAAGAGTCATCTGCACACAGAGCTCTCATGTACGGTGTCTGAGCGATGAATGCTCTGAGAGACTTGCAGAGCTTGTGACAGTGGACATCACTGTCTCTCCCTTCCCAAGGAATCCCTGGCCCCTCGTGGGGGTCCAGGAGGGGCAGTGTTCATGGGGTCTTCACTGAAAGTAGCTCCTCTGAAGCTGCCCTTGGCCATGGTCCTGCATGAGCAGTGTGGGGTCAGGGGATTTTGCTGGGGAAGTCACTCTGAGCTGGCTGTCAGCAGACAGCAGATGAAGCGAGACGCCGCCCAGACATGGCTGCTTATTCCAGCTGCAGGAGTGCGAGGCCTGGAAAAGCATCTGGCCCCAAGCCCGCGGGCCAGGCTCTGTTCCATGAAACAGACGCACAGAGAGGCTGAGAAGGTGGTGCCCATGCACAGGGGCCTGGCCGGCTCCTGTGAACCTTGCAAAGCTGGCACCGTCCCTGACTCGGAGCAAGTGGGGAGCAGGTGTGTTCCCCTTGCCCAGTCCGTGGCCCCACCTGGCCCTGCGTGGAGGGTGGGGCATCACGTGAAGAAGATCTGAGAATCCACGTCCAGGGCCATTTTTTGGTTCTTTTTTCAAATGGGTTGGAACAAACCGGGGCTCGTCCAGAAGGGATCTGCAAGTTAGAAAAGTTGGTTCACTTCGACTCAGCAAATATGTAATGACAGTCTGTGGAGTCCCTGGCTCCGTGGTGACCCAGGGGCCCTCAATCGGTATTTGTTGAACTAAGTTAAATGTCAGCAAGGTACATGCATTTATTTCTTCTTTTTTTTTTCTTTTTGAGACTGCTTCTTGCTTTGTTGCCCAGGCTGGAGTGCAAGTGATGCAATCACAGCTCACTGCAGCCTCAGCCTCCCAGGCTCAAGCGATCCTCCTACCTTAGCCTCCCCAGTAGCTAGGACTATCAGGCGTATGCCACCACACCTGGCTTAGGTCCATATATATATATATATATATATATTTTTTTTTTTTTTTTTTTGAGACGGAGTCTCGCTCTGTCACCCAGGCTGGAGTGCAGTGGCGCAATCTCAGCTCACTGCAAGCTCCGCCTCCCAGGTTCACACCACTCTCCTGCCTCAGCCTCCCGCATAGCTGGAACTACAGCCGCCTGCCACCACACCCGGCTAATTTTTTTTTTTGGTATTTTTAGTAGAGACAGGGTTTCACCGTGTTAGCCAGGAAGGTCTTGATCTCCTGACCTCGTGATCCGCCCGCCTTGGCCTCCCGAAGTGCTGGGATTACAGGCGTGAGCCACCGTACCCAGCCTGTCCTTAATATTTTTATTTTTTGTAGAGACAGTCTCACTATGTTGCCTAGCATTTCCTTGTATAAATTTATTAATTTCACAGTTACTCCAGGAAGTAGATTATTTGCCTCCACCAGGTCCCGGATTCTGGTTAAATAATTGGCATGGCAGTCACAAGGCTGAGTATGGGCAGCAAGGGAAGGGGCTGAGCTCTCCTGGGGGCAGTGGGGAGCCATGACGGGACCTTGAACAGGAGAGTGGCTGCCCTGAGGATCAGCTCTAACCTGGCCTCTACGCCCTGCCCCACCCAGGGCCTCTGATGCGGGTGCTCGTGGTCACCATCGCCCCCATCTACTGGGCCCTGGCCAGAGAGAGTGGGGAAGCCCTGAATGGCCACTCCCTGACCGGGGGCAGGTTCCGGCAGGAGTCACACATGGAGTTTGCTACAGGTAAGCGGGGCCTCCCCCAGGTGGGCCAGGCAGGACTGAAGCCTGCGCCCAGGACCTCCCGTGGTGACTCTGGGCTGGGTGGGGATGGTTTGCAGGGGAGCTGCTCACGATGACCCAGGTGGCCCGGGGCCTGGATCCTGATGGCCTCCTGCTCCTCGACGTGGTGGTCAATGGCGTTGTCCCTGAGAGCCTGGCTGATGCAGATCTTCAAGTGCAGGTTGGGGGTCAAGTCCTGGGGTGTGCAGACAGGGTGGGTGAGAGAGATGGAGGTGCCCGGCTCTCAATCACCCCTGAGCAGCCAGGCCCACTCTCCCTCCTGACACCGCTGCAGGGCTGGGTCACAGTCTGGCCTTGGACTTAGGGTAGGATGAGCAGTTGTAACAGGCTCAAGTTCAAGCCCTTGAAGGGATGCTCTGAGCCATGCGACTTCAGATCAGAGTATTCTTGTTCAAAAGCGTGAGTCCTGAAGAGAGGTGAGCTGCCCAGAGCAGCCCAGCTGTTAGAAGAGGTTCTAGGAGGCTCACCCCATCTCCTCCCAAGGTTCACCCCATCTCTTCCCAAGGCTCACCCCATCTTCTCCCAAGCCTCCTCAAGCCCCTGAGTTGGGGTAAGGGTCTCAGGCTGCTTGGGAGTTGAAATCTCAGCATTTTTCTCCTCCCCTTCCAACCCTGACCCCTTTCTCCCTCTCCCCCATCCCTCCTCCTCCTCCCCTCCTCTTCAACCTGCAGGACTTTGAGGAGCACTACGTGCAAACAGGGCCTGGCCAGCTGTTTGTGGGCTCCACACAGCGCTTCTTCCAGGGCAGCCTCCCCTCGTTCCTGCGCTGCAACCACAGCATCCAGTACAACGCGGCCCGGGGCCCCCAGCCCCAGCTGGTGCAGCACCTGCGGGCCTCAGCTATCAGCTCGGCCTTCGACCCAGAGGCTGAGGCCCTGCGCTTCCAGCTCACTACAGCCCTGCAGGCGGGTGAGGCCCCTCTGCTTTGTCCCACCCCCACTGCCCCAGCTAAAACCTGCCAGGGGCCCAAATGCACGTGGCTGGAATCCACCCCTGCCCCTAACATCCACTGACCATGGGCCAGACTTCAGACTGAGACGGCCCACCTGGCCTGCTCACCTGGCCTGTCCCCACTCCCATCCATCCACTCACCCTCCTCACAGGGACACAGCTCTCTAAGCCACCCTTGTTCCAACCTCTGGATCCTTTCCCCAGGCCCCAAGGTGAAGGTCCAGCCACCCCAGGCTGATGTTAAGGAATTGAGTCACCCAACCCTCTTCTCCCGAGGGCACCTGCACCGAGGCCCCACCCAGGGAGCCAGGAACCACTGTTGGAACCCTAGAGACCCACAGGAACATGCTGTTTACCCAGTGAATGCTAAAGATACACATGCTCACATTATTTGAGGTCCCAGAGTGTTCTGAACATTGAATGAGAGACAGTGATAAGAGCACCGCTTTGAGGTCAGGCAGACCCCAATTCAAATCCCAGGTGCACCACTTTCTGGCTGTGGGACCTTGGGGGCAATGTCCTGGTCCTCCCGGAGCTTCAGTGTTCCCATCTGTACAGCGGGCATGACATCGCCTGCCTTGCGGGGTGTCGCCGTACAGATGTTGTCTCTAAAACCCTAGCCTGGCACCTAGTGGCTGCCTCATCAAGGGTGGCTGTCCCTACAATTATTTGGACCAAGCTTGTCCAACCCGTGGCCCACAGGCCGCATGCCACCCAGAACAGCTTTGAATACGGCCCAACACAAATTTATAAACTTTCTTAAAACATTATGAGATTTTTTGTGATTTTTTTTTTTTTTTTTTTTTTTTAGCTCATCAGCTATCTGTATTTTATGTGTGACCCAAGGCAATTCTTCTTCTTCCAGCATGGCCCACAGAAGCCAAAAGATAGGACACCCCTGATTTAGACTGCCTTGTGTCCTTCCCGCCTCCAGAACCCAGCTCACCCCTCCCCTGCCTTTGTCTTTGCTGCCCGTCCGACGCTCTCCTCTGCCCCTGGAGAGGAGCACGCTCTCTGTGCATTGCTGCCGTGGTCTCACGAGAGCCGTTCTGCATGTGCTGACCTCCTGCGTTTTATCTGAATGGTTTTCCTGGGGCTGCCTGACTCACTGCCCAGCCCCACTGGGAGCCCTTCAGGACACATTTCCTTGACTGGGCGTGCCCTGTCATAGCCTCCAACAGGCCTGGGCAGGAAATGGGCTCGCTGACTCTCTGGCACCGCCTTGGCTCTGCCTGGCTAAGCTGGCAGTGGGGGAGCTGCAAGCCTGGGCTACGGCCAGGGCAGCCTTGGGAGAGGACACCCTCATGTCCTTAGAGTCTGTCCTCTTTGCCTTGCAGCGGAGAACGAGGTCGGCTGCCCCGAGGGCTTTGAGCTGGACTCCCAGGGAGCGTTTTGTGTGGGTGAGCGCCCCCCACCCTGGCATGGATGTGGGAGGCCTCTCAGCCTGGGATGGATGGCTTCTCCCAGCCAGCTGGCAGGAGGGCCTGGGAGCGGAGACCACCAGACCCCTTCCTGCCCCAGACAGGGACGAGTGCTCGGGAGGCCCCAGCCCCTGCTCCCATGCCTGCCTTAACGCACCCGGCCACTTCTCCTGCGCCTGCCCGACTGGCTTCGCCCTGGCCTGGGATGACAGGAACTGCAGAGGTGAGGGAGTCGCTGGGAGGAGGGAGGAGACGTGCTCCTCAGACCTGACCCAGGTGTGCGGAAGGGTCCCCAGGGCCAAGACCCTGGCTGGGGACACAGACCTGCAGGGATGGCCAATTCTTGAGGGTGTTTGATGTCAGCCTGGGGGTCCCAATGCTATGTCCCCACCAGGCTCCTTCCTGCTATGGGAGCTGCAGATGAGTGAGGCCCAGGTATCAGGGGGTGATGGGCAGCCCCAGAGACATACGGGCGGTTATCACATGCTTACAGCATTCTGAACCTGAACAGGCCTCAGAAGCTTTCCCAACACTCAGCATAATTTCCAATTGACTGAGACTGGCAAGTGAGTTGTCCCCCTCAGCAATGTTGCTGGATGACAAATCTGACCTCGGGTGATGGTGCTGATGCTGACCCCCAATCTGCATCCCTGCACTCCCACCAGGAGGGCCTGGTGCCAAGTTTCTGCTGGGCTCCAAGCCGGGTGCCCAAGGGGACGTTCTCTGCAGCCTTGCATTGGAAGCTGCAGGCCCAAGCGCTCGGGTCCCTTGGAGTGGGCCCTGTGTTCTGGGGTAGGGAGCAGGACAATGGGAAGAGCGAGCAGAAGGGGTGGGGACCTTCTTGCCAGTGGCTCCTGGGCCTGTGGACGAAGCCTCTGTGGATAGGCTGGGCCAGGGTTAGGTGGCGAGGCAGGCCTGGGGATCATGTTCACA
Source organism: Hylobates moloch (assembly GCF_009828535.3). Lineage (NCBI taxonomy): Eukaryota > Metazoa > Chordata > Mammalia > Primates > Hylobatidae > Hylobates > Hylobates moloch. The sequence continues at coordinate 102,640,624 of NW_026652285.1, forward strand.
CAGCCATCTGCCCTGATCTGCCCCCAGATGTGGACGAGTGTGCGTGGGATGCTCACCTTTGCCGAGAGGGGCAGCGCTGTGTGAACCTGCTCGGGTCCTACCACTGCCTCCCTGACTGTGGGCCTGGCTTCCGGGTGGCTGCTGATGGGGCCGGCTGTGAAGGTGACGGGGGCACAGCATGCGGCCTGTCCATACTCCTGGAAACCCAGAGGTTGCCAGGGATCAGCTGATAGGGGGCTGTGTGTCACTGGGCTCTGGGCTTCCAGGAAGACTGAGACTCTTGGCAGAAGGAGCACAGCAAGGCTGGGGACAAAGCCTGAGCCAGGCTCCGGAGGTCTGAGCCCTCCCCTGGCTCCTGGCAGCTGGCACCTTCTTTGATAGGGGTGTTTTCTTTCTGGACCTCAGTGTCTTGTCTGCTTGTTAAAGAGGGAGCTGGGTCAGGGATGGCAAACACATGCTCCCTCTGCTGCCATCCGTTCTGTTCCCCCGCATGAATCAAGCCCCAGCTAGAGACCACTTCTGAATCCTTCTTGACCCAACAGCCCCTGCAGCCACCATGGAGCAGGTGCAGTCAGCCTTTGAGATAAAACCTAGGTGCCACCCCTGGACAGGTGACCTCAATGGTCCTTCCTGTTCTAGCAGTCTATGGCTGCAGGACCGTGGGTGCACCCGGCTCCTCTGAGAGACTGTACGGTGGAGAGGGAAGCACGGTGGAGCCTGACCCCAGAGGATCAGCCATCGCCATCGCAACTCTGTGGCCCCCAGGGCCCTTAGAGTGCCCGAAAACTCACTGGGCTCTCCTGCCTGCCGCCCTTCCTGCCCCCTTTCCTCCTTTCTCACCACTTTCTTAGCTCTTCCCACATACCAGGCTCCCCTCCTCACCACGACCCCATGAAGAGGTCACATCTTTACCCTCTTTATGGATAAGAAAACTGAGGCTCAGAGAGGGAGAGTTCCTTGCCCAAGGGTTAGAATATGGAGAGCTCAGCGGAACCCAGGACTCCGCCCACAAAGCCCACCCTTTCAGCCCCTTCCTTTCTTTGGGACCTGGAACCCTGTTGACCTCCAACCTGGTATAACTGGGGGAGGTGCTACGAGGGCTGCCATGCAGCCTGGTGGCACTGAAACTGGAGAAGGGGACAGGGAGGAGGCCCAGATATGGAGGAGGATGGTCCGTCCCTTGGGGGAGGGGCTCTGGGCTAGTCTTCCCCCCGCCGACCATGCCCCTGCCTCCCAGATGTGGACGAATGCCTGGAGGGGTTGGACGACTGTCACTACAACCAGCTCTGCGAGAATACCCCAGGCGGTCACCGCTGCAGCTGCCCCAGGGGTTACCGGATGCAGGGCCCCAGCCTGCCCTGCCTAGGTACGGGGACACCCACCCTCTGGCCGGCACCCCCAGCTCAGGGGCTGAGAGTGTCTAAGGCGCCAGTGCTGGTGAGTTCTGAGAATAACCAAACAGCAGCCGACACTTTGCACTCACTGGGTGCCTGCCTGTGCACCAAAGCCTCAGCCTGACCCTATGGGGTCATCTTACGGGGAATTTCAAGAGTGGGAGGACTGTGGAGGCAAGTGAGTGTATCTCAGAGAGGCTTAGGAGAGGGAATGGATCTAACTGGGGCACTGAAGGGCTGAGGGGGAGCTGGAGTCTGGGATGATGCTGAGAGCTGGGGAGGCTGAGCCTCTGCTAGCCTTAGGTGGAATCAGAGAGGAGGCTGGGGTTGGTCCAGGAGAGGAGGATGCAGTGTGGCTCGCATGCAGCGTGGGAGTGACTGGATTCTAGGGAGTGCCAACAAAAGAGAAGGCAGGGCCAGGCAATGGCTGCAGGCTGCAGGGGGCCCTGGGCCACCTGTCTGTGCACACGCCTGACCCCACCCCTCTGCAGATGTCAATGAGTGCCTGCAGCTGCTCAAGGCCTGCGCCTACCAGTGCCACAACCTCCAGGGCAGCTACCGCTGCCTGTGCCCCCCAGGCCAGACCCTCCTTCGTGACGGCAAGGCCTGCACCTCACTGGAGCGGAATGGACAAAATGTGACCACCGTCAGCCACCGAGGCCCTCTATTGCCCTGGCTGCGGCCCCGGGCCTCGATCCCCGGTGGCTCCTACCATGCCTGGGTCTCTCTCCGGCCGGGTCCTGTGGCCCTGAGCAGCGTGGGCCGGGCCTGGTGCCCTCCTGGTTTCATCAGGCAGAACGGAGTCTGCACAGGTAAGGCCAGGCCCTGACCATCCACGGGACACTGCCATTATGGGCTCTTGGGCCCCTAGGGTGGGTGTGCAGGTGCCCCCCACCGAGTTCAGAAACCTAGACCTTCCTGGCAAGTGAGGTGGGTGGTGTGGTGGATGGTGGCTTCACCAATGCAGGGTGTCTCAGAGCCTTGGCTGTGCTACTGGGCAGGGGACTTCCAAGATGGGGTGGACTATTTTTTAAACCATTTGACTTCAGGACACTTTACCCAGAGGGAGGGCATCCTAGGCAAGTGGTCCTGAGAACCCCCTTTGAGAAACACTCCTCTTAGCACTCAGAGGGAAAGCAGTCAGGGAGGGAGATTTTCAGGGGTGAAAGAGAATGTTCCAGGTAGACATGAGAATGTGACAAGGGACTGCTGGGTGGTGGGGGTGGGGGACGGCCCCTGGACCCTGCAGAGAGGGACAAAGAGGAGGTGGCCTGCCCTAGGGCTGACGCCTCGGCATTCCCGCCTGGACGGAGGCGTCTGTGGGGTGGTGCTGCTTGCTCCTTCTATGCCTTGGTGAGCAGGGGGTAGGTAAGGTGGGGCTCCTCCCTCTCACCAAGCCCAGGGACTCCCCCAACCCCAAACCTGGGCTGGGAGGGGCAGGACAGGGAGAAGGAGCAGGGCCGCTTCAGAGCCCAGACGGCAGGTGTGTGGCCACGTCGGTGTCTGTGGCTCAGTGTGTCTCTCTGCCCCCGTCCCCTACCTGCCCCACCCCCATGCCCGAGCCAGACCTCGACGAGTGCCAGGTGAGGAACCTGTGTCAGCACGCCTGCCGCAACACCGAGGGCAGCTACCAGTGCCTGTGCCCCACCGGCTACCGCCTGCTCCCCAGTGGGAAGAACTGCCAGGGTGAGCCGGGCTCAGGCCACCGCCCAAACACCCTTGGGGCTAGGGCAGGCAGCGTGGGATGGGACATGTGGCATCTCACCTACTCCGTTCACTCCAGCCCCTTCACAACTATCCTGTGATGTGGGGCGGGGAGGCAGGCTCAGAGGGGTTCCGTGAACACCCCAGGCTCCCACAGCCATGCCAGGGCCTGTCCTCTGAACAGGAGCTCTGAGATTACCTGGGCAGGCTCTGAAAGCAGCTCCGCAAGGCCAATCCTAGCTCTGCTGTGTGTCCCTGGGAAACTCACTTCACCTCTCTAAGCCTCTGGCCTCCTGGTTAAATGGGGCTAGCACAGTCCCCCCTCAGATAGCTGGGCTGAGAGCTGTGGAGGTTGAGCACAGGGCGGCACAGCTGCTGCTGCTGGTATAGTAAGTGCCTCTAACTCCCAAACCGGGCACCGTTTCCCTGGTGTGCACAAACGGGGCTGGGGCCAGTCATGCTGCTTCCTCCACCCTAAAGAACAGGAACCATGCCTGCCCTGCCTGTCTCTGTCCCTCACGCTGCCATGGAGGTCACCGAACATCCTCTGAGAAGGGTGGGGCTTCCACTGAGGAAGACAGGATCAGGGGCTCTGTCCATGGGCAGTGGGCACTCTGGGTCTTTGGGCAAAGCAGCCATCCAGGGAAAGCCCCGTCTCTCCCAGGCCCTCCTACCCAGCACTTGGTCAGGAGGCCCCCACAGTGCCCACCTACACGCCCTGGAAAGCCCTGGCCCCCCCAGGGAGATGAGAAGGTGCTGCAGGCCTCCAGCTGGGTGGTCACGGGTCAGACTGGCTGGGGACAAAGGGAGAAGGGCTGCTCACCTCACTGGTCCCCCAAAGGTACTTCTCCCCACGCACTCCCCCTTTCTCCTTTGCTCCATCTTTTCATCTCCCTCCCCCGCTTCACCAACTTCCCCATCCAGACATCAACGAGTGCAAGGAGGACAGCATCGAGTGTGGACCCGGCCAGATGTGCTTCAACACCCGCGGCAGCTACCAGTGTGTGGACACACCCTGTCCTGCCACCTACCGGCAGGGCCCCAGCCCTGGGTAAGGCCTGAGTTGGCAGGGCCTTGTGCCCTCAGGAAAAGCACATTTTTCAGTCACTCGGGGTGCAGAATGGCGCTGTCATTGTCACTCCCCACATAAGTGATGCAGGCAGGAGCGCATGGAGCCCTGGGGGCAGGGAGAGGCCAGAGTGGGAGAGAACGGGGACACAGGAGCACACACACCAAACCCCAGACACGGGAACACCGTGCAGACTCACACACAACCCCAGGACAAAACTCAGACACGCCAGCACCAAACCCATCTCCCCCACGCCACTCACAGCGGCCAACGGACACTCATCAAGACGCACGGAGACATGGGGACCTTAGGGGTGGCAGCTGCTGCCCTGGAAAGGTTTCTCGCGGCGGGTGACCTGCCCCCGGGCCTTACAACTGGAAACCTAGGCTGGGGTTGGAAGCGGATGCCCCAGGCAAGGCTAAGCGCAGTCTCCACCTCCAACCCCAACCCTGCCCCCGCAGGGCAAATCCAGACTGGGTGACTGGGCCCAGGGGCACATCGCTCCCCTGTGTCTGCTGGGCTTCCCTGGGGCATGGATCTGGAAAGTCCGCTGGAGGGACCGTGAAAGGGCACGCCTCTGGCTTCTCTGGGCTTCAGTTTGTTGATCTCTAAAACGGGCTAGCGTGGGCGCCTGCAGAGAAGGCGGGTGGGGCTCTGCGGGAGAAGGACGGGCAGCGCGTGGGCGGAACTGCAGGGGCTGGCAGGGAGGTCTGAGTTGCGCGGATGGGCCACGCTCCGACCGCACCCCCGAGTCCGCCTGTCCGTGTGTTTGTGCCGCCCGCAGGACGTGCTTCCGGCGCTGCTCTCGGGACTGCGGCACGGGCAGCCCCTCTACGCTGCAGTACCGGTTGCTGCCGCTGCCCCTGGGCGTGCGCGCCCACCACGACGTGGCCCGCCTCGCCGCCTTCTCCGAGGCCGGCGTCCCCGCCAACCGCACCGAGCTCAGCGTGCTGGAGCCCGACCCCCGCAGCCCCTTCGCGCTGCGTCCGCTGGGCGGGGGACTCGGCGCGGTCTACACCCGTCGCGCGCTCACCCGTGCCGGCCTCTACCGGCTCACTGTGCGCGCCGCGGCGCCGCGCCACCAAAGCGTCTTCGTCCTGCTCATCGCCGTGTCCCCCTACCCCTACTAAACGGGAGAGGGCATTGGCGGCCGCCCTGGCGTGACCCCCGAGGAAGGGGTCGAGGAGAAGCTTGGTCCACGCCACCTGCTGTGGCAGGCGGAGCGTCATCGTCTCCCGCCCCGTGCGTCAGCGAAACCTTGGGTCAACACGACCCCGCGCACAGCCTTGACCCCCCCGACAGCGAGGACCTGACCTCACAGAGGGAGGCGTCCAGGGCGGCTCTTGGGTGGCCAGGCCCACAGGCAGGGCCCGGGGAAGCCTCCAGGTCGGATCCGCCCCTCAGTGGGAGCGGGACAGGGACACGGGGCACCTGGACGCACGGGAGAAGGGGCAGACCCCGCGTTGGGGGTGGCAGCGGCTGTCGTTCGGCCACACCTGGCGGTGTCATTCTGAACCCTGTTGCAATATAAAAAGATTGTTTTTTTAACCAACTTGGTTTCTTTGTCTAATTATTTTGCTTTGTAGGGAAGGCGCTTTGGGCTGGAAAGGAGACCACGCCTTCTGTTCTGATCCAGGAGCACTGCAGTTTGAGTCTACCAGCCTTAGGAGTAGGGCGCCTCAGGCACCTCCCGGCCTCAGTTTCCTAATCCATAAAATATTGCAATAGGGCATTCCCTTCCCCCATAGGGCTGCGGGGGCAATTAAATGAGGAGTAAATGTGTTGCACAGACAGCAACAGCCAGTGGCAAAAAAATAATTCTTACTTTTTAGAGGCAGGGTCTTGTCCTGTCGCCCAAGCTGGAGTTGCAAATGACATGATCGTGGCTCACTGCAGCCTCGACCTCCTGGCCTCGCGATCCTCCCGCCTCAGCCTCCAGAGCAGCTGAAACTACAGGCACATGCCACCATGCCTGGCCTTTATATTAACGATTAATGTTTTGTATATATGTAAGTCATACAACATGATGCTTTGATACACATAACGAAATGGTTACTACAGTCAAACCAATGAACATATCCATTTGGATTTTGTGTGGGTTTGAAAAAAATAAAACATACCCATCATCTTGTATATACTTATTTTTGTGGCAAAAACACCTAATATCTACTCCGTTAGGAAAATACCAATGTGATATTATTATTTTGAGATAGGATCTCACTCTGTCACCCAGGCTGGAGTGCAGTGGCGTGATCTCTGTTCACCTCAATCTCTGCCTCCCAGGCTCAAGCAATCCTCCCACCTCAACCTCCTGAGTAGCTGGGACCACAGGCATGCACCACCACACCTGGCTAAATTTTTTTTTTTTTTTTTGAGTTGGAGTTTCGCTCTTGTTGCCCAGGCTGGAGTGCAATGGTGCTATCTCGGCTTACCGCAACCTCCGTCTTCTGGGTTCCAGTGATTCTCCTGCCTCAGCCTCCCGAGTAGCTGGGATTACAGGCATGTGCCACCATGCCCAGCTAATTTTGTATTTTTAGTAGAGATGGGGTTTCTCCACGCTGGTCAGGCTGGTCTCAAACTCCTGACCTCCAGATGATTTGCCCGCCTCGGCCTCCCAAAGTGCTGGGATTACAGGCATGAGCCACCGTGCCCGACCTAATTTTTTAAATGTTTTGTAGAGATGAGGTTTCATTATGTTGCTCTGTCTGGTCTGGAACTCCTGGCTCAAAGGATCCTCCCACCTCAGCCTCCCAAACTGCTGGGATTACAGGCATGCGCCACTGCACCTGGCTAACCCCAGTGTATTTTTATCTGCTAACTCTTGTTGCTTTCTAGTCATAGACTCCTACAGCGGGCTTCTTTATGGCTTGCTTATTATCTTGTATCCTTTGCACCTTGCCCCTGGGTTTCACTTGCAGTCCTCTTCTGAGCTATCTTTTTCCTGATAGCACTCCCCCCACTCTGTGGGACGGATTATTGAAGGCAAGGGCCGTTTCTAGGCCCTGGCCTTAATAATTCATCTAATTTATCTACAGGAAGGGCCTTTGTTGGATGAATGAATGGACAGAAGTTTAGTGCAACAATTCCTAAGTAGTCCTTTTTTTTTTTGAGACGGAGTCTGGCCCTGTAGCCCAGACTGGAGAGCAGTGGCGCGATCTCGGCTCACTTTAAGCTCCGCCTCCCGGGTTCACACCATTCTCCTGCCTCAGCCTCCCGAGTAGCTAGTATTACAGGCATGCACCACCATGCCCGGCTAATTTTGTATTTTTACTAGAAACGGGGTTTCTCCATGTTGGTCAGGCTGGTCTCAAACTCCCAACCTCAGGTGATTTGCCGGCCTCAGCCTCCCAAAGTGCTGGGATTACAGGCATGAGCCACCACGCCTGGACTAATTTTTGTATTTTCAGTAGAGACTGGGTTTCACCATGTTGGCCAGGCTGGTCTCAAACTCCTGACCTCAAGTGATTCTCTTGCCTCAGCCTCCCAAAGTGCTGGAATTACAGATGTGAGCCACTGTGCCCGGCCCCTGGGGTAGTTTTTAAAAGGCGGTCAGGGCAGGCCTCACCGAGCAGGTGGCTTCTGAGAAGAGACCAGAAGAAGGTGAAGGAGAAAGTTACACGGCCATCGCAATAGAGGGGAGGGTGTTCCAGAAGAGGGGACAGCAAGTGTCAGGGCCCTCAGCCAGGAGGCTGGGGAGGCTGGAGATGAATGAGGTGGGAGAAAGGGAAGAGAGAAAGGTCGAGGGGGTGGGGTGGATCCTGTGAGGTCTTTGGGCCACCACAAGGACCTTGGCTTTGATGAGTGACCTATACAAGAGTACATGTATAGTTGGGTGTGGTGGTGCATGCCTGTAGTACCAGCTACCTGGGAAGCTGAGGAGGGAAGATCCTTGAGCCCAGGAGTTTGGGGCTACAGTGAGCTATGATTTGGCCACTGCACTCCAGCCTGCGTGAGAGAGTGAGACCCCATCTCCAACGAAAATGGTTTTTAAGAAAGTCATTGCATATCTGCGTGTTGGCCTATCTCCAGTGTGCTGGGTCTCGGGAGGAGTGTAGGTGAAATGGAGCTTGGCAGAAGCTCACGCTGCTGTTCGTCCTTCTCCTCCCATTCCTGCCCTTCTCCCTGGGCTGGCAGCAGCCCCTGCCTGGGTGGCCTCTTTGTTGCCAGCTGCCCCTGACACAGCCTCTGGGAGAGAGAGGTTGTCTTTTGCATATGGTTCTGAAGAAGAGAGTTCCTCTCTCCCTGTTTCTCCTACTTAGTGTGACATGGTCAGCTCCCTCTGTGTCCCCTCCCTCTCATCTGGGCAATGAGGAAAGTTGTCTGAGTTAGTTCCTTCTAGAGGTGAACGACAATCAGGCTGTCTAAACAGAGCTGTTCTGGGTACACAGAGAAAAAAATCGCTGTGTCCATTTTACAAATGGAGAAAGGGGGGTACAGGGAGGAAACATGATCCAGTCACTTGACTGAGGTGTGACTGGTTAATGGTCAGACTGGGACTCTTGATTCCCACCTAACAGCCCAATAGAACCTTCTCCAGGGCGATTCTTCCTGCAGGTTTCCTTCAAACCAGTCTGCAAAGTTTTTCTGTTAGGGGCCAGATAGTACTTTCTGCTTTGCGGGACATTCAAGCTCTGTCAGAATGACTTACCTTTGCCATTGCAGCACAAAAGCAGCCCCGGAGGACCCATGAACAGATCACGGCTGTGTTCCAATAAAATTTTATTTGTGGACACTTACATTTCAAATTCATTATCATTTTCACGTGCCATGAAATATTCTTCTTTTGATGTTTTTCAACCATTTACAAATGCAAGAGCCATTCTTAGTTTGCACGCAGGCTTGACAAAAACAAGTTCAGACCAGAGTTTGCTGATCTCTGGTTTAAACCACAGAAATCACTGATGGTGGAAGTCCAGGCTGGGTGGAGAGATTAGAGGTGGCAGGAAGAAGTGGGGGAGGGGCTTCCTAGACCCTCCTGTACCCTATTTGTCCAGGGTCCACCTGTGAGGGCCTTCCTTGGGCCGAACACCCCTCTTTGTGCAACGCCAGGGGTCAGCGGGTCAGAACTGGAGCGCTTCCTCTTTGCTAGGCTGTTAATTTTTTATGGAGCTGGGGACTTTGTGGAGGTGACGCAGAGGTGGAGACCCACAGAGGGGAGGGTCCTCTCTCACCCCTGCTGTCTCCTGCAGGCTGCTCCCAGTCTCACCCAGGCCTTCCATGTTTGTAAAACTACTACTTATTAAGTCTTTGTCCAGTGTCTTACAGACTTGAGATTTTTTGTTTGTTTGTTTTTTGTTTTTGAGACGGAGTCTCACTGTGTCGCCCAGGCTGGGGTGCAGTGGCGCGATCTCGGCTCACTGTAAGCTCCGCCTCCCATGTTCACGCCATTCTCCTGCCTCAGCCTCCCAAGTAGCTGGGACTACAGGCGCCCGCCACCACGCCCAGCTAATTTTTTTTTTTTTTTTTTAGTAGAGATGGGGTTTCACCGTGTTAGCCAGGATGGTCTCGATCTCCTGACCTCGTGATCCGCCTGTCTCGGCCTCCCAAAGTGCTGGTATTACAGGTGTGAGCCACTGTGCCTGGTGACTTGGGTTTATTTAGTCCTTCCAGGAGCTCCAGAGCCAAGAAACAGCGTCCCCATTTCACAAATGAGAGAAGCAGAGCTCAGAGAAGGAAGCCACTTATCTCATCTCACACAGCCTGGAGGGGAAGAGAAGGACTCAACCCAGGCTCATCTGACTCCAGAGTCCTGCGCTCTAACCACCAGGCTCCCCTGCCTCCACTTTCCAAGGAAGGGGAAAGAAAGAGAGGGCCAGGGGCAGGCTGAAGACAAGGGCCCTTGGCAATTCAAGATCTGAGGAGCAAAAAAGGGAGTGTCCATTCAGCCCCCTGCCTCCCCACTTTTCCCTCCTTTTCCATTTGAGGCTATGGAGCGGAGGCCGGGGGAAAGGAGTGACTTACCCAAGGTCACAAAGAAAGCCCAAGGCAGACCAGGCCTTGGAGCCAGATTCTGACCCAGTCCCTTCCTCCCCTACACTCCAGCTGCTTACCCCACCCCCAAGGATGGTTACGAGCAGAGGAGGCCCCTCCCAAGCAAGCCGTAGCCAGAGCCAGAGAGTATTTTCCATCCAAGAAGGATGTTTGTCACTTCTCTTTTTCTAGCTGCCAGCTGCCATCGGCCAATGCTCTGTCCAAGCCGCCCAGCCCCCTGGTGCCACCTGACTTCCGCGAGTCTGTTTGCACCATCAGGGGTGGAAAACAGGCCTGCAGGTCGCTCTTTGAACTCCCTGATGTGGGTTTTCCACAAACCCAACAACTGGACTCTGTGTTCCTGTGGGCGAGGACTGGCAACCTAGGGTCTGGCCTGGAGGACACTCTCTTTTCCCAGGGCCAATGCCCAGGCTTGGGCAGCGGCAAAGTGGCTTCTGGTGCCAACCACGAGGAGGTTTCAGGGTGAGATCCTTGAAGTCTCTACACACCCAGGCCCCTTCACGCCCAGTAGGTACAGAGCCCTTGGGTGGCAGAGGCAAGAGAGGGAGGCAGGAGGAAGCCCACTCCAGGGCTCTGTGCACAGGCTGTATCTATGCCTTTAGGTGGCTGGAGGCATTTGATGAGCTCACATCCATTAAGCTTGCCCTGTAGCCATTCAGACAAGTGGCCACAAAAGAGCTGAGGCCAGGTACAGTAGCTCATGCCTGTAATCTCAACACTTTGGGAGGCTGAGGTGGGCGGATCACCTGAGGTTGAGTTCGAGACCAGCCTGGCCAACATGGTGAAACCCCATCTCCACTAAAAATACAAAAATTAGCCAGGTGCGGTGGTGGGTGCTTGTAATCCTAGCTATTCTGGAGGCTGAGGTAGAATAATTGCTTGAACCCAGGAGGCAGAGATTGCAGTGAGCCGAGATTGTGCCACTGCACTCCAGCCTGGGCGACAGAGCGAGACTTATCTCAAAAAAAAAAAAAGGTCAGAGCTGACTCTTAGAAAAGCCCTCTGGCTGCATTGTGGAGCAAGGAGCAGAGGGGATGGTGAGCACAGGCAGGAGGATAGGTGAGGGGTCTCCTGCAGAGGTGCATGTGAGAGGTCACAGTCATCCAGGCTGAGATAAGAGCAGTGGGGAGAGAGAGCAGGAACCAGAGCGCTCACATTCTTCCATTTTCTTGCTGGAGCCCTCAGCCCTCTGCTCTATGCCAGTATCAGAGCTTATGACAAGCAACTGATCTGGTGGGGGAGGAAAAGGATAAGAGAGGCATCACTAAAGAGCAGTGTGTGGAAAGACCACATGGCAAAAAGAGCACGACACATTGAAACAACCACAGCCAGGCTGGTAGCAGCACTATAGTGGGTAAGGGCAGAGGAGGAAGTACAGCCATTGAGATTTGATCCTAAGAGTCATGGGGATCATGGAAACCTTGTTTCAGAAATCATTTTATTCATTAATATTGCAGTATATAGCTCTAAAACTTTACAAATCTTTCAATAAAAATATAACAACAAGCTGAGTGCAGTGGATCATGCCTGTAATCCCAGTCCTTTGGAGGTCAAGGTAGGCTGATGGCTTGAGGCCAAGAGTTCAAGACCACCCTGGGCAACATGATGAAACCCATCTCCACTAAAAATACAAAAATTAGCCAGGTGTGGTAGCACGTGCCTGTAGTCCCAGACACTAAGGAGGCTGAGGTGGGAGGATCGCTTGAGCCCAGGAGGTAGAGGCCGCAGTGAGCCAACATCATGCCACTGCACTTCAGCCTGGGAGACAGAGGAGACCTTGTCTCAAAAAAGAAAAGTAACTACAATATCATTATTATTACACCTAAAAAATCAATAATAATTCTGTCTTGCTGTTATTGAATATCTCATCAGTGTTCAAACTTCCAATTGCTTATAAAAATATTTCTTTTGCACTTAAAAGAAACCAGGATCTAAATGAGATCTAAACATTGTGATTAATTTAATTTAATTTAATTTAATTTAATAATTTAATTTAATTTAATTTAATTTAATAATTTTTGAGACACAGCACATTTCGTGCCCAGGTTGGAGTGTGCAGTGGTGCAATCTTGGCTCACTGCAACCTCTGCTTGCCAGGTTCAAGCAATTCTTGCGCTTCAGCCACCTGAGTAGGTGGGATTAGAGGTATACGCCATGACACCTGGCTAATTTTTTGGATTTTGACTAGAGACAGGGTTTCACTATGTTGCTCAGGCTGGTCTCAAAGTCCTGGCCTCAGCGATCTGCCCGTCTCAGCCTCCCAAAGTGGTGGGATTAAAGGCATAAGCCACCACACCCAGCCTTGATTTTATCTCTTATAGCTCTTTTAACCCAAACATTCCCCTTCTGTTTCTTTTTTTTCTTAAAAATCAATTTAATTGAGATATAATTTTTTCCAGGAATGCAAGGTTGGTTCAACACCTGAAATCCAATCAATGTAACACATCACATTTGTAAAATAAAGGAGAAAATCATATGATCGTTTCAATAGGTGTAGAAATAGCATTTGACAAAATTTAGTACCTATTTATGTAAAAATCTTTCAATAAATTAGGAAGAAAAGTGAACTTCTTCTGACAAAAAAAAAAATCTATGAAAAACCTACAGCTAACATTGCACTTAATGGTGAAAGACTGAATGAATCCTCTGCCCTAAGATCATGAACAGGGCAAGGATAACTACTTTTACCAATTCTATTCAACATTCTACTGGGGATACTGACCATTGCAATAAGGCAAGAAAAAAAGGTACAAAGGTAGTAAAGGGGAAAGTAAAACTGTTTCTATTCATAGACAACATTGCTGTCTACCTAGAAAATCCTAAGGTATTTACGAAAACCTACTAGAGTCAATAAGTGAATTTAACAAGGTTGCAGAATATGAATCTAATTTACAAAAATTGATTTTATATGCCAGCAACAATTGGAAAATAAAAATATCATTTATGATAGCATCAAAAAATTAAAATTCTTAGAAGTAAATTTGATGGAAGATAGGCAAAACTTGCACACTCAAATCCATAAAACATTGCTCAGACATCTGAACCATGATGGATCTCTTGGCACCTCCACTGAAATTGAAGACTTACCCTAATTTGATGATTACACACTGTATACACGGATCAAAATATCACATGTACCCCCCAAAATATGTATAACTAAGATATATCAGTGAAAAATACAAAAAAAGAAAAAAAAGAAATTGAGGACTTTTATACCACCTATCAAAGATGTCTCAACCTACCAAGTCTTCCTCTCCACCGAATGGAAGACTTAGGCCTTTGCCCAGGCACAGGCCTCCACCTGGCCAGTCATCCAAGGTGTCCAATAAAATAGTCATCTCAGAGCTGGACCCTGGAGTACCCATACCTGTGACCCCAAAAACTCTATCTCTTAAAACAAACAAACAAACAAACAAAAACCTCTCTGGCTGTTGGGGAGGAAATGTTGGAGGGGCAACTAGGGTAACCGGGGGAACCAGCAAAGAGACTTAAGTAAGAAATTATAATGGTCTGAGTAAGAGAAGATGGTGGCCCTGTGTGGAGGAAGTGGAGGTGGAGAGAAAGGGGCAGACTTGATATATTTAGAAGATATGAATGTTTTTGGGTGAGGTGGCTCACACCTGTAATCCCAGCATTTTGGGAGGCAGAGGTGGGTCGATCACCTGAGGTCAGGAGTTCAAGACCAGCCTGGCCAACATGGTGAAACTTGTCTCTATTTAAAATACAAAAATTAGCCTGGTGTGGTGGCGGGCCTGTAGTCCCAGCTATTCAGGAGGCTGAGGCAGGAGAATCGCTTGAACCCAGGAGGCGGAGGCTGCAGTGACGGTGCCACTGTACTCCAGCCTGGGTGACAGAGCAAGACTCCAAATAAAAATTAAAAAAAAAAAAAAGAAGAAGGTATGAGTGTCTCAGATCCCAGTGCCTTTATTTCTCCACCTGCTCAGGCCTAGGTGCTGCTTTGTTTTTAGGAATGCCACCAAGATCACTTACCTAGAAGGTGCAAAGGCTCCTGGAGGACCCCTGACCTAGGTGTGGGCAGGGGGTAAGATGAAAGTCAAAGGCCATGGTGCCCCAGCCTCAGGTGGGGGAATCCCTTTGGGCCACGCCCCACTTTGGCCCTCAGCACTGCTCTGCAGGGTGAGGGCCAGAGCAGGGTGAAAGGTCCACCTGGCAGATGGAGGGGTACAGGCAGAATATGGCTCATTCAGAAGCTGGCCAGTCCTCCCTCACCTTGGTCTCTGCCTCTGGGCAACCACTCACCTTGCTGTTGGTGGCAGGAGGGTGGGGGTGGGGGGCAGGGTGCTGCTGGCAGTTTGGGCCCCTGTTTTCTTCTCAGGAGAGCTGTGACCTCACTGTCCCTCATGTCACTGGTGCATGTGAGTTAGGAAGGGTCTGTCCCCTAGGCTAGAACCATTTCTGTGGCAGGGAGTAAAGGTCCCAGCAGCCTGTGACCCTGGGACTGTGACCTCAGTTCAGCTCAGGCTGGAGCTAAAGCAGAGGATTTGGGCCAGAGCTTCAGACACTGGATTCTAGCTCTGCTCTGCCACTCACATGCTGTGTGGCCTTGGGAAAGATACACCGTCTCTCTGTGCGGCAGGTTTCTGCCCATACCATGGAGATAACAATCACAGGTACTCCATACAGGGTAGTCGTGAAGGTGAAAACAGAATGCTTGCTCTTTCCAGGGCAGCCCTACCAATGAGAAAACAGGCTGCAGTGGGGAGTGACCGCCCCAAGGCCACACGACTGCTGCAAGGATGTCATTTTGTGGGCGTTCCTCAGTTGCCTCCTGCTAGTGTGGAAGGCCCAGAGACTCCACGAGACCCCCAGCTGGTCCTGTGAGAGGGCCGAGGGGTGCCAGTTGTGATACCGCCTCCCAGCTGGAAGGGGCCTCAAGCCACCCATGCGCACCCAGCCCCACGTGGCTCACCAGGGGCCCCTTTGCCATCAAGGGCCACATCCCAGGTTTAGGTGTCAGAGAACTAAGGGGCTTAAGAGAGAACTGAGCTGTGGCTTTATTTGTGAATTGGTTTGATCCTTTTTTCCTTCTAGAAGGACTCACAGCTACTGTTGCTTGCCACGGGCTTGAGGGGGTGGTGGGGGCTGGCTGGCAGAGGGGCTGAGAGTGGATGGTGATTAAAAGGAGCACTGACTCCAGGGTAGCGGCTGGGCAAGGATGGGGCTCCCACCTCCCCCAGGTTCAGAGCCGGCTGAGGACCGGGAGTCCTTCCCCCTGGGGTCAGTGCTCACGATGGAGCAACTGCCTCGGATGGGGTCCCAGGACTTGCTCTTTTACTGGGGCTGTGGTTGCAGTGAATAGGGCTTTGGAGCCGGCAGACCACGTTGGGAAATTCCTGATGTAGAGAAGCTTTTGAAGGCAGGCCTGGGTCACAACTCCCAGCTGCTTTTTACAAGCAAGAGACTTCTCCTCTCTGAACCTCAACCTTCCCTCCTGTCTAGTGGGTTCGCAGCCAGACAGTCTTTTACTCACTGCTTACTGGGTGCCCTCTAGAGTCTGGGCAGGTGCCAGGCTCTGAGAAGACAGGCCAGCAATGAGCCCTGGCCTAAGGGATGAAAGCCGGGCCTTCCCGCGCCGGCTCACCTCGGGTTTCCCATCCTTACTCGGCTTCCGGAGGCTACGGCGGGGAGGGAGGGGCTCTGGGGGCTGCAGAAGGCCCAGGCTGCCGGCACCAGATAGAGGTGAGCACAAAGCTCCCTACGCCAGTGGAACTTTTATCCCGGCTCCCACCTCGAAGCGTCTGAATGCTTCCCCAGGGCCAGGAGGCAAGTCTCTCGAAGGACGGCTGCGGCCACCCTGCGCCCCTGAGTTACATGGGTCGTAGCCACTGCCGCCCTCCTTGGCGCCTCCAGCCCGCGGGCCAGGGCCAGGAGCCGCGAGCCGCCTGCGTCCCCGCCGGCGCGCCCCTGGGAGGGTGAGCCGGCGCCGGGCCCAGGCGGGGACCGGGTGGGAGGCGCGGGGAGGTGGGGACGAGGCCGGGCGAGGCGGGCCCCGCCCATCTGCAGGTGGCTGTGAACGCTGAGCGGCTCCAGGCGGGGGCCGGGCCCGGGGGCGGGGTCTGTGGCGCGCGTCCTCCCCACTTGTCCCCGGTCACCGGCCCTGCCCCCGGGCCCTGTGCTTATAACCTGGGATGCGCACCCCTGCCAGTCCTGCTCTGCCGCCTGCCACCGCTGCCCGAGCCCGGTAAGGAGCCCTCGGCCCCTCTCGCTGCTCACTCCCTAGCCGAGAGCACACCCTTCCCGGGCCCAGCCGAGGACGGGGAGGAGACGCGCGCTCCGGGGCTCGCGGAGGCAGAGGGCGGACCCCGATAGCCACTCGCCGGGGACTGGGACCGAGGCAGGAGGGAAGGGGCTCCCGATGCTCAAACGCCTGGCACCGGATTCCAGATTCCTGGAGCCTGGGGGACGCGGCGGGGGCGCGAGTCTCCGGGGTTCGAAGAGCGGGTCGGGTTATTTGTTCCCTGCGCAGCCGGGTCCTTTCTGGACTCCTTCTCGGATCCGGCTTCCTCTGTGTGGTGAAGCCCCCACATGGAGACCTGGGGAGTCCAGAGCGTGTGGTGGGGCTCCCGATTCTCTCTCCCTCTCTCGGACTCGCCGTCTGTCTCCACCTCTATTTCTCTGCGTAAAACCAGGATTCCAGCCCCTCTGGGGCTTGGACGTATCGCTTTCCCCGCAGCCTCAGTTTACCCTGGACAGATGGGCATGGTGGCCCTGGCTCCCTTCCCTGCAGGGAGCGGCAGCCACCCGGCCCTCCCCGGTGGGGCTGGCGGCCTCGCGGCGGGGTTTCCTGCTGGCCTGGGCTGGGCTCTGTGGGAGGAGCCGTGCCAGGAATATCTTCTATCCGGGCTGCTGTTGCCTTTGGCCCCTGGGCGGCTGCGCCCTCCAGGGAGGCAGGGTCATTGTGAAAGAGAGGAAACTCCTCTCCCAGGCGGCCAGGGCTGTTCCTGAGGAGGGCTGGCCTGGCCTCAGTATTCTTCTCTGAGAAGTGGAGAGTCCACTCCCGGGCAGCCGGGTCAGGCTGCAGGTCTCAGGGCAGGAACAGACCTGTTCTCTCCCCAGGGGTAGATCAAGACCTAGGGGACCTGGGCTTTGATCCTCCCGCTCCCAGCAAGCACACCCAGTGATGGGGAGAGCTGGTGAGGCCTTGGCTCAGCCTCCAGATTCCCAAGCTTCCTTTTCATTTTCTTTTCTTTCTAAAAATTTATCAGAGATGTGGACTCGTCATGTTGCCCAGGCTGGCCTCGAGCTCCTGGGCTCAAGCCATCCTCCTCCCTCTGGCCTCCTAAAGTGCTGGGATTACAGGCTCGAGCCACCCGAGGCGCCTGGCCCCCAAGCTTCGGTCTGTTAGAGCTGGCTGGGGCTGAGGGCTCAGGAAACATTTAAAGATAGTGTGAGGCTGCTAAGGGGTCTGTAGACTGTTGGGCGCTGGGCCTGGGTCCAATTGCCCAATAACTGTGCCTGGGGTTAGGTTCTGATGAGAGGGATGGAGAAGCAGCCACACGGACTGGGAAGCTTGGCTAGGAGCAGGAACTGGAGGCGTCTCCATTCCAAACTCCCTCTCCTGCCCAGACACCTTAGGCCCAGGGCCTAGGGCGGGAAGTTTGGGGGTGGGGGCGGGGCCCTGTCCTGGCGGGGCCATCTGTGCACCATGCTGAGAAGTAATTCTGGTTCTGCTCTGTGTGGGTGGATCAAGTGAATGAATAGTGACTCCTGCCTGCTGAGCGCCTGGCTGGTGCTGGGGCAGGCACGTGGTGAGAGGGAAGGGGAGGCCCCACTCTCAGCACAGTCTCCATTCCTGTGCTTGGGAAGCAGGCTTAGGGCCGCAGGAGACTTGGGGTGGAGCCAGGCCCGGAACCGCCTGCTGCACAAGTGCTTCCCCCTTCCAACTCGGGCCCATCTCATCTTTGGCCCGTGGGTGCTGGGAGGCCAGCCAGGTCAACCAGATGCCTCATCTGGGCACTGACTACACAGCCCCCGAAGTCTGTGGGGCCCACAGATGGCTTGCCTGTGGGCACCAGGCACCCATGTGGAAAGAAGTGACTTCGCTGGAATTCAGAGTCTAAGGCTCTGATTTCTGATGTAGCTTTGGGCAAAGTTGATCTTCCAGGGCGTGGCTCCCTCCCCAGACTTGGGGTAGACCAGGCACCCATAGGCACTTTGATATGAGTTTAATGAACGAATGAATTAATGCGCCCTTCTTCCATCACCAAAGACAAACCGAGCTCAACTGAGTTAGAATGTCAGAGGGGGGTTGCAGGGGAACCTTCCATGGGGCAGTAGGCCTGAGCTGTAGCACACAGGCTCTCCAGAGAAATAGTGGGCAGGTTGGCCATGAGTCACTGGGGGGCTGGTTTTCTGGAACATGTGTAGAGTCAAGGGGAGATCTGAGGTCTCCTAGGAGCCAGGGAGTGTAAGGCCCAGTGCAGGGAAGAGCAAGTGGCCTGCAGTCAGGCTGGGTTTGAAGCCACTGGCTTGTGACCTCGGCTAGCCGCTTAGCCTCTGCCTCTTCCTCTCTAAATAGGTGGTTATGGTAGTCTCCACCTTGAGATGACGCACCTGTGACTCTGAACTTAGTAGCTGCTCTTTTTGTCATTCCAGCTCTGACGTTTTCAAGTAGCACGAGTTTTCCTTAGTGTCAAGTGAGCACCCAGGCTGGCCTGTTTGCTGGAAGCAGGACAGATGGCTGTGGCTGGGGCCACAGAGAATGCCATCCCAATGAAAGCCAGGTGGCTCTGGTACCTTGACGCGAGGCCACCTTCTCTCCTCCCAGGTGTCTCTTCTGGTGAAGGAGGGCTGGAGGGCAGTGGGCACTTGCCAGGGAGCTGGAAAAACCTGCCGTAGCCGGCTCTTTCTGGGGTATGTGGTGGGGGTGGAGCTGGGACTAGGGGAGGCTGCAATCAGCCAGGAACTGCCTGCCAGGCACAGCTCCCAGGAAGAAAGCCCAAAGTCCTGGAGGGTCAGAACCCAGAGGGCTGTTAGGTTGTACAGATGGGGAAATTGAGGCTTAGCAAGCCAGGAACTTGGCTGAGGTCAGCCATGGCAGTGGTGCACAGACCATAGTGGGCACATGCTTGGTGCCCAGCTCTGGGCTCCATCCCCCAGCATCTCACCCAATCCTTACAGTTGCCCTGTGGGGAGCAGGCTGTTTGCACCCCTATTTTGCAGCTGAGCTGTTATGCTAAAGAGCTGAAGCCACTCAAACCCGTGTCTGGTGGACTTGACCTCTGTGCTTTGCCTGGAGTGAGCACTCACTGGATTGCAGCTGTGGTTCCTTCTCTCCCTGTCACTTCCTCCCCGACTTCAAGCCCTCAGTTTCATTTAGTTTTTGCCTCAGGCTGCAAATGCAGCTTAGGGACCTGGGGAGGCTGAGGGAGGGGGGTGCCCCACCCGCTGCTGGGAGGGCAGGAGCAACGCTGCTGTCTGATTGCATCATTTTCCCAAGCCCATCTGCCCAGCTCATTTCTCTGCATGCATACACAGGCCCCAACACCCACACACATGTGCATGCACACAGGTACACATGTGCAAGCCCAAACACATCACACACATGCATGCACACACATTGTGTACTCTCAGGTACGCACTCCTGGGTGCACATAGGTGCGCGCGCGCGCACACACACACACACACACGCTGTCTCAGGTACACACGCCAGGTCCATGCATTGCTTCACACTGACCAGCCCCAGAGGCCGAGGGCCTCAGAGCCCACACCTGCACAGATACAACCTGGCAGGCAGGAGGGGCTCACTGGTTTCTTTTGGTTTATTTAAGACAGAGTTTCACTCTGTCACCCAGGCTGGAGTGTGGTGGCACGATCTTGGCTCACTGCAACCTTTACCTCCCGGGTTCAAGCGATTCTCGTTACCTCCCGAGTAGCTGGGACTACAGGTGCGTGCCACCACACTCAGCTAATTTTTGTATTTTTAATAGAAACGGGGTTTTGCCATGTTGGCCAGGCTGGTCTGGAACTCCTGACCTCAAGTGATCCTCCCACCTCGGCCGTCCAAAGTGCTGGGATTACAGGCGTGAGCCACTGCTCCCAGCCATGACAGCATGTGTAGGACTCCCCAGCTTCAGGGCACCCCAGCCCTCTTTTTGTGGTGAGGAGTTGACCTCCAGAGAGTAGAACTAGCAGCATTGTTCTAAGTGTCTGCCACAGGCATCTTGGAGATGGTCCCTGTTTCCATGGAGCTCGTAGTGGGGGAGAGGGCAGTTAGAATACAGCATGATGGCCGGATGTGGTGGCCCGTGCCTGGAATCCCAGCACTTTGAGAGGCTGAGGCAGGCAGATCGCTTGAGTCCAGGAGTTCAAGACCAGCCTGGGCAATGTGGTGAAACCCCATCTCTACAAAAAACACAAAGATTAGGCAGGTGTGGTGGCATGTGCCTGTAGTCCCAGCTACTTGGGGGTGGTGGCACTGAGCTGGGGTGGGAGAATCCTTTCAGCCCAGGAGGTCGAGGCTGTGGTGAGCTGAGATTGCATCACTGCACTCCAGCCTAGGTGACAGAATGAGACCGTGTCTTAAAAAAAAAGAAAAAAAAGATACAGCTCTGATGGGCAGGAGGCATGGTGGGTCACTGAGGCGATGCAGGTGAATTAGCTGTTTCTGTGGAGCTGCCCCTCCCTGCTTCTGTGGAGCTGCCCCTCTTGGCCCCAGCTGCCTCTGGGAAGGGGCAGGAGCAGGGGTGACTCTCAGAGCTGGGTGAATCTTGGGTCAGCATCATCAGATCACACTTGCCCAGGACTTCCCTTCCTTGAGTCTCCGGTGGTGGTCTTGTACCTATGAGCAGTGGGTTAAGGAGCCGAGCTGATCTGAGTTTGAGTCCTGGCTCTTCTGCCTACCAGTCAAACAAGACGCAGGGCAAGTTCCTTAGCCCAAGCCTCAGTTTTCCTGCCTCTAAAATGAAGAGAACCCCAAATGGAAGGGCTTGGCCTAAGACGGACATGTCCATTCCCTTGATTGTGGGGTTGATGTCACAGGCGCATCCGCATGCCGAAACTTGCTAAATTGGACACAAAAAAATATGTGATTATTTTTGTAGTTGATGAGTGTGCTGATTGGGTATTCTCGTGTGTGTGTGAGGTGCCACCCTCAAACTTTGTTATGATGTTGGCACATTACCCATCTGATATTAAAAAAATGCAATTTATGATATGTCAAGTAGACCTCAATAGAGCTGTTTTAAAACATACAACAGAATTTCCCCCAACCCAACCACACCACCCGCACCATCACACACAAACAGGGGTAGGCTTCCACACATTTCCTAAATGCCTTCTGGAGCAGGGGGCAGGGGGCAGGAGGCAGGAGGCAGGACAGGTGGCTCTGGGGCTCCTGGGCCTCCTCGGCTCAGTGAGGCTGCTCACAGGAGATTGGGTGGCCAGGAAGTAAGGTTTAGGGCCTCTGGGCCGGCCCGGGCTACCTTCAGGCAGCTGAGTAGCTTTGCTTTTGCAGAGTAGTTCACTGCACTGTGAAGACAGATTCCAGACGCCGGGAACTCACGCCTCCAATCCCAGGTATTGCCCACCTTAAGTCCTGCCTGCCTCCCTTCCTCCCTCCTTCCCTCCATCTTGCATGGCCAATTGCCTGGCTGCAGTTGCCATGGATACCACCTGCTGGCTCCAGGGTTAGGGCCTGCTGAGTCACCAGCAACTCAGGGGCAGGGGGTTGAATGCCCAGTAGGGATGTTGTGGGCACCGACCAGAACCATCTCCTCTGCCCCAGCTGCATGGCCCATGAGGTGTTTCCCCTTCTAAGTCCAAAGGGCAGCACAGGCCTGTGAGCCCCGGCTGACTGGCAGGTGGGACTGTGCAACATGCAGGGGACTGAATTCTCACGTGACGGAGCTCCAAAGTCCACCTGGCTACACGGCCGGGCTCTGCAGCACAGGCCAGGAGGCCTGGGAAAGCCACTTCTGCTCCCCGAGCTTACAGGTGCATGGACAGTGCTCAGGATAGCCATGCCTGCCCCACTGCAATGGTGATGGCTGGGTGTTCCCTTCTGGGTTCCGCTTCCCCAATAGTGTCTATTAAAGACCCTGTTTGGGCCGGGCGCGGTGGCTCACGCTTGTAATCCCAGCACTTTGGGAGGCCAAGGCGGGCGGATCACGAGGTCAGGAGATCGAGACCACGGTGAAACCCTGTCTCTACTAAAAATACAAAAAAATTAGCCGGGCGTGGTGGCGGGCGCCTGTAGTCCCAGCTACTCGGAGAGGCTGAGGCAGGAGAATGGCGTGAACCCAGGAGGCGGAGCTTGCAGTGAGCCGAGATTGCGCCACTGCACTCCAGCCTGGGCGACAGAACGAGACTCCGTCTCAAAAAAAAAAAAAAAAAAAAGACCCTGTTTGACTCTGACCTTGTGACGTTGGT
The DNA here is from genome assembly GCF_009828535.3 of Hylobates moloch. NCBI lineage: Eukaryota > Metazoa > Chordata > Mammalia > Primates > Hylobatidae > Hylobates > Hylobates moloch. The sequence goes on from NW_026652285.1 coordinate 102,663,172, forward strand.
CAGACTCCGGTGGAAACATTCCCATGCAGAGCAAACATGCCCTGTACACTCAGGAAATGCGGGATGCTGGGGCCAGGTGTCCATGGAGGCTAGAACCAGTAGGCCTGGGCCCACATCTGCCCCTGCTGCTTGTTGATCAGATGACCTTGGGCAGGTGACCTCGTCTCTCTAACCCTGGTTTCCTGTTCAGCAAACTGGACACAGTAAAGGCACCCAAGCCCAGGGCCACAGGAGGCATGTGGGAGGTGGCGGGCAGGGCGAGCCCAAGGGCAGCCCAGGATTCAGGGAGAGCCCTCAGGGAAGAAGCATTGCTGCAAAGACCAGGAGACAGGAGGCCGTGGCGACTTTGGGAGGCTGCATTGTGGCAGAGGGTGGGGCAGGATGGGAGACCGCAGCCACTTCCCGGCTGCAGAGGGCCTGGCTGCAGAGAGCCCGCTTGCCCATCTGTCCCCCCGGGAAGGGCCGCTGGTTGCAGAGGTCTTAGGCCTCTGCCTATCTATTGCCTTCCCTCCCTGGGCTTCAGTTTCTCTACCTGCACACTGGGGGAAGTTGGTCTCTGAGCCCCTCCGAACTGGGCATTGGCAGAGTTGAATTCAGAGGCGCTCACATTTGGAGACACGATGTCTAAAATTCCAGCCCGTGAAGGTTCCATGGGGTTCCAGGTAGGAGAGGGACTGGGGCTGGGTGCCTGCCCCACAGCATCCTGCTCCACCTGCAGGTGGGCGGCGGCACTGCATGCTGGGGAAGCACGGATTCCTGTGCCCTCTGTGACCTTGAGCCTGCCACTGACCTCTCTGAGCCCTGCTGTCTTCCTCCCCAATAGGAATGACAACTCCTACTTCATGAGGTTGTAGTGGGGGCTCTGCGGCACAGGGAGATCCAGCTGAGGCTCCCAGGGCCCTGCCTGGTGCTTGGCAAGGAGCAGTTCTGACGGGGGATGTGTCAGCTGCCAGAAGCTCAGAGCCAAGGCCCTCCAACATCTCCTGCCTGCGTGCATTCTTCACGTCCTGGCCTTGGGCCAAACTGCTCAGCCTCAGCCGCCTTCCCTCGCTGCTGGGGGATCAGGTCCAAGAGATGCCTCTCCCCGACCAGCCTAGGACTGCAGTCAGCATTCCCAGGCCCCAGTGTGGTCTGTGGGGCTGTGTGCAGAGTGTGCGAGGTCAGGGTCCCCGGGGGTGGCAGGCGCTGAAGGTGAACATCCTGTTCCCGACCTCCAGTGGCAGCTTGCCCGGGAGACAAGGCTGCCGAGGCCAAGGTCGGGGCTGGGCCGTCTGCAGGGGCTGGTGGGGGGCACTGGCTGTCTCAGGGTCACTCAGGTTCTTCCTCGACTCCCGCCAGACGCAATGTCCAGCAAAGGCTCCGTGGTTCTGGCCTACAGTGGCGGCCTGGACACCTCGTGCATCCTCGTGTGGCTGAAGGAACAAGGCTATGACGTCATTGCCTATCTGGTGAGGAAGCGACCTGGGTGTCTGTCTTCCTGTGTGTCCCGCAGCCTGTCCTGTCTGCCCCCTGCCAGCCTCTGTCCGAGTTGTCACCCTGTCTACTCACTGTCACTCATTCAAGCCTGGCCTCTTCTCTCTAAGCCTGTTCTGAACTGGAACTAGGAAAATAGCTTCTTGTTATACTGCCTCACTTTCTCCATCTGCAAATTGGCCATCCTTGAGATGCCTTCCAGAGCCAGGTGATGGGGGCATGGGGAGGGCACAGAAGTGAACTTGGCAGTGCTGCTGGCTCAGCCTGCTTGCAGAGAGGCAGTGGGCTGGGACCTGCTGCCAGCCCTGGGAAGGCACACAGTTTTCCCATCTCCAGAGTACTCTGTCAGCCTGCAGTAATTCAGCAAAGATTGTGAAATCCTGAGCTGGAAGGACCCTGGGGGATCACCTGGTTCTGGGAAATAGGGGGATCACCTGGATGGGAAATAGGTCACAGGTGATGGGTTATGTGTGACGCCACTTCCCCATCCAGGGCCCATAGGAGTCATCCCTCTCAAACCAGCTCCTCTTCGACTGAACCTGGCCACAGCTCTGAGTCCTTCTCTGTGTGGCTGTGCTATTCAGGACTCTTGGGTGCAAATTTTAGAAACTCAACTCAAACCAACTTATGCAAAAAGGAAAGGGAAAAGACAATTCTTGGCTCACACAACTGAGAAGTCCAGGGGTAGGATGGCTTCAGGCAGGGCTGGATCCAAGTGCTTCTAAGATCTGTCTCCAATTCTACTTGGCTTCATTCTTGGCCTCTCCACAGGGCAGGCAAGGCTCATGGTCACCCTCATAGCCCACCTTTCCCAAAAAGGAGGGCTTACCCCCAGTAGGGCCCATGGGGACCCACCATGCATTAGTTACTATGGCTGTATCATGGGGTGCGAGGCTTGGGCCATGAGCCTACTCCTACAGTGGGCGGGATTTGTTTCTCCCCATCCCTGTGGAATGGGGTCCACCCAGGAAAGAAGGTGAGGCTGGTCTCTGGGCAGACAAAACTTAGCTCTTGCCAAAAGTGGCTTGTTTGCTGGCATATTGGCATGTTTAACTGCGCCCAATGCCCTTGTCATTCGGGTTGGGGAAAGTGAGGCCCAGGGGAAGAAATACTTTGCTCACAGTCACCTGGTGGGTGACAGCACAGCTTTGAGGGGCTGCAAAGAGCCCAGGGTGTACCCATCTCACTGTAGGCAGCAAAGCGTGGCAATCAGAGCTGGAGCTGGGCGTGTATAGACCCGTGGGCTACCACCTGGGGGATTTTAAAGCTGAATGTGATTCAAATAAGCACCTGCAGCTGGGCTTTGGCAAGATTGCAGGGTCTGGTGAGCAGAATGAAGGGAGCGAGAGCTGAGGCCAGGATCTGGGCAGCAGGCCGGAGTCCAGGCAGCAGGAAACACGGCAGTGTCTAGACAGGGGCTGTCGGACCCCGAGGTCAGGGCACCGGCCACAGGGACGGAGCTGGAATTTCTTGAGCACGGGCTTCTCTGCCTCCCAACTCTCAGCTGCCTTAGGATGGCCAAGGCGTGGCCTTTGACTAGGGAGGAGAGCTGGAGGCTAGGAAGGCCCTGACAAGCTAATCTTTGCACTGGCTGAGAAAGAGTTTTCTGGAAAAGACAGATGAGTTTCAGGAGAACCCTAGACCTTCCAGCAACGACAGCAAATGGTTGTCTCCCAGCAGCCTGTGTGGCCAGGGCCAGGCTCAGCCAGTGCTCCAACCCATGGAAGCCACCGGCCGTCACCACGCTGCAATCCAGCTTCCAATCTCACCTCCTGGAAGAATCTCACCTCTCCACGCCTTGGGCTTTGTCCTTTTTCCTTCTTACTGTGACTTGGCCATGGAATGGAAGCTGTCTCTGTAGCAGGGGGTGGGGGGCTGCTGTATGTGGACGCTGCGACCCCAGGGCTCCCCCCAGGGGCTGACGGAGCCTCTCTGCTTCTGCTCCTCAGGCCAACATTGGCCAGAAGGAAGACTTCGAGGAAGCCAGGAAGAAGGCACTGAAGCTTGGGGCTAAAAAGGTACCAGGCGGGAGGCAGGGGTTTGGGCTGGGAGTGGGGCGGTGATGTGGAGGGCAGTGGTGGATGCTCCTGCCCCAGGGATCCCATCGCTTCCAATGTGTCTTCTTGCTTCTAAGAGTATGAGATCATCTTGCTCTCAGGTGTGTGAACTCTCTTGTTTTTCTGCCTCCCCCACGCCCTCTTCCACCCACCCACCTTCCCATCCAGGTGGAGTGTCTCTTCCTCACCCACCTACCTTCCCTTCTCTTTTATCTCTCTGTCCATCTATGCACCCACTCACCCTCTTTTATTTCTGTTTATCCACTCATCCACATATCCATCCATCATTCATCCCTCCGTTAGCTATCCATCCATCCGTCCATTCGGCCATCCATCCATGCATCCATCACCATCTACCCATGCATCCATCCATCCATTCATCCATCATCTATCCATCCATCCATCCCATTATCCATTCACCCATCCATCCCTTCATTATCCATCCATCCATCCACATATCCATCTGTCATTAATCCCTCCATTGTCTATCCAGCCACTCATCCAGCCAGCCAGCCATTCATCTACCCATCCCCCATCCATCCATCCATCCATTCTTCATCCATCCACCGTTTATCCATCCATCCATCTGTCATCCATCATCCATCCATCTGTTCATCACCCCCCTACCTGTCCTTCCCTCTTTTATCTCTCTGTCTACCCATTCTTCCATTCATTCAACAGAATCAGAAAACTCCAACTGAGTCCGGTGCATTGATTGTGAATCTAGGCATGTGGCAGGCAGACCCCTGTCCCATACGAGGCATTTATGGTGAACAGGGTCATCAGGACCCCTGCTCGCATGTGCTCACTCCCCATGGAGAAGCCCTTGCCAATTGTGCCCCTTCATTTGGGGGAGTGAGCAGGGGACATAGCAGGGATGAAGTGCAAGGCCACCAGCCCACCTGCAGGGTCAGAGCTGATCCCCTCTGTGGGGTGCTTCTGCGGGGTTGCCAGGGTAATTAGCATGTTAAAATGAACACGTGAGGGAGTGGATGCCCCAGTCCCAAGTCACCTACTGGCCACAGGCCTGGAACTAGAATGTCCCTCCTTGGTTCTGTGTCTCCCGAGTGCTGGAGAGCAGAGGGGTTGTCTGAGCAGTAGCCCAGGAAGGGGAGAAGGAGCCCTGAGTGTTGAAGATTCGAGTGCGCTTTCAGCAGCGCGGGAGCAGGGCTTTGTGCACGGCTTCCGCTTTTGTCCTTTACTCTAGATGAGCAGTTCTCAAACCTTTTGGTCTTGGGAACCCTCTACACTCTAATTTACGTGGCATTTTTAATGTTTATTTTCTTGCATATGACATTAGGATGGGCCAGGCGCAGTGGCTCACGCCTGTAATCCCAGCACTTTGGGAGGCTGAGGTGGGCGGATCACCTGAGGTCAGGAGTTCAAGACCAGCCTGGCCAACATGGTGAAACCCCGTCTCTACTAAAAATAGGAAAATTAGCTGGGCATGATGGTGGGCGCCTGTAATCCCAGCTGCTTGGGAGGCTGAGGCAGGAGAATCGCTTGAACCCAGGAGGCGGAGGTTGCAGTGAGCCGAAATCATGCCATTGCACTGCAGCCTGGGCAACAACAGCGAAACTCCATCTCAGAAAAAAGCAACCAACCAAACAAACACAAAAACACTTTTATCCTAATGTTTTTATATATCCTTAGTCCCAATTGCTTTCTTTTCTTTGCCTTTTTATTTCATTTTTTAAAAGGATTTTTTCAAAATAATTATAGACACAGGAAGTTGCAAAAGCAGTACCAAGAATTTCTCGACTCTTAAAAATTATTGAAGGAGTTGGCTGGGTGCAGTGGCTCACCCTTGTAATCCTAGCACTTTGGGAGGCTGAAGTGGGCAGATCTCTTGAGGTCAGGAGTTTGAGACCAGCCTGGCCAACCAGCCTGGTTTCTTTAGTAGAGAAACCCCACATGCCTGTAGTCCCAGCCACTCGGGAGGCTGAGGCAGGAGAATCACTTGAACCCAGAAGGCAGAGGTTGCAGTGAGCCAAGAAAAAAAAAAAAATTACTGAAGGCCTTAGAGAGCTTTTGTGGATTACATCTGTTGATATTTATCAAATTAGAAAAAAAAGCTGAAATGTTTTCAATGAACAGTTCATGTTAACATAAGTAACATTATACTTATGAAAAATAACTATTTTCTCAAACAAAAAATTTTAGTTAAGAATCTTATTGGCTTCCATTTTTTGCAAATCTCTGTAATGTCTGGCTTGACAGAAAACAGATGGATTCTTGTAGCGGTTTTCTGCATTCACCTGTGTTTTTTGTTCGTTTGTTTGTTTTTCTTTTTTAGCCTCCCAGGGCTTCCTCACTATGTGAGGCCTTGTTTTATTGAAGTTTATGAAGAAAACTGGGCAACACAGCGAGATCCCATCTCTACAGAAAATAAAAAACTTAGCCGGGCGTGGTAGCACATGCCCGTAGTCCCAGCTACTCAAGAGGCTGAGGTGGGAGGATTGCTTGAACCCAGGAGGTTGAGGCTGCAGTGAGCTAGGATCACATCACTGCACTCCAGTCTGGGTGACAGAGAAAGACCCTGTCTCAAAAAAAAAACAAACAAAGTTTTCACTCAGCGTGTCCCTGAAAAGTCACTGGGAGCCCCTGGGGGCCTACATTTCAAGAACCATTCATCTAGATCGGGGTTTCTCAGTCCTGGCACTGTTTCCGTGTGGCTGGCCGTCCTGTGCAGGGGAGGATTTTAGCAGCCTTTACCCACAGATGCCAGAATTACCCCCACCTGGTAGTTGTGGCAACCAAAAGTATCTCCAGATATTTCCAAATGCCTCCCCTACTCCCACCCCCCACAGGGACAAACTGTCTCTGGTTGGGAACTACTGCTGTGAGATCTTAGGTGACAACTAAGTTTCGTCTTGTTGGGGCAGATTTAGAAGCCACATCCAGTTTCACAGAATAGTGCATCAGGAGTGATTAGCAGGCTGGCCGCGGTGGCTCATGCCTGTAATCCCAGCACTTCGGGAGGCCGAGGCAGGTGGTCAGGGGTTCGAGACCAACCTGGCCAACATGGTGAAACCCCGTCTCTACCAAAAATACAAAAATTAGCAGGGCATGGTAGCATGCGCTTGTAATCCCAGCTACTCAGGAGGCTGAGGCAGGGGAGTCAATTGAACCCGGGAGATGGAGGTTGCAGTGAGCCGAGACTGAGCCACTGCACTCCAACCTGGGCAACAGAGCGAAACTTCGACTGAAAAAACAAACAAACAAACAAGCTATTGATTAGCAATGTCTGCCATGAGTGCAGGAGGGAGAGTAACAGTGCAGTGTGCTGGGATTGATGAATGCAGATGCAGAAGAAGAAGCACTAGGTACGGTGGGGGTGGCCCCTTGTAGGTCTCAGCTAGCTGAGGCCCCTGGGGCTCTGTATGCCAGCTGGCCCCTATCCTTGCCGACTTCTTCCTTCTGGGCTCCTCTTCCCGTAGGTATTCATTGAGGATGTCAGCAGGGAGTTTGTGGAGGAGTTCATCTGGCCGGCCATCCAGTCCAGCGCACTGTATGAGGACCGCTACCTCCTGGGCACCTCTCTCGCCAGGCCTTGCATCGCCCGCAAACAAGTGGAAATCGCCCAGCGGGAGGGGGCCAAGTATGTGTCCCACGGCGCCACGGGAAAGGTGAGGCACCTGGGAAGGGCCGGGCAGAGGGAGATGAAGGCGGAGGGACATGGGAAGGAGATGAGCACCCCTCGAGCGGTTTCCTGGTGCGCCTCCGGGGCAGACTTGGTGCAAGGCAGCTACATGGCTTTGTTTAGACTCCAATGAGAAGGGTAACAGCTCGCCCCTGCGCTCCGTGCACTGTGGCACCTGAACGCCCATTCTGAGTCCTCACCTCCACCCTTTGGTGTGGGAGCAGTGTTACCCCATTTGGCAGACTTGCTGCTGAGGCCTGCGGACATTGTCCAAGGTCGCACTGGCCAAGGTCACTGCGTGAGTCCTCCGGGGGACACACAGGAAAGTGTTGAAAACCCCAAGTTGGCAGAGTGGGGTTCAAAGGTGAGCTCTGCTGCTGGCTCGCCGTGTGTCCTCAGCCAGGGCCCTTCCTCCCTTCCTGAACCTCAGTTTCTTCATTTGCAAGATGGGGGTCATGCCCTGTCTTAGTTTCCCAGGGCCAGGGTAACAAAATGTCTCAAACTGGCGGCTTAGAACACAGAACTGTTCTGCCTCACCGTTCTGGAGGCCTGAGGTCCATAGTGAGGGCATGGGCAGGGCCACGCAGCCTCTGAAGGCACCAGGAAGCCTCCGGCTCAGGCCTCTCTCCAGCTTCTGGTGGCCTCTGGTGTCCTTTAGCGTGTGGCTGCGTCACTCCTGTCCTCCCGTCCTCCATCTTCCCAAGCTGTCGTCTTCCTGTATTTTTGCATTGTCTTCCCTCTGCTTGTCTGTTTACCTTCCCCTTGATACAGGAACCCCAGTCTTGGATTGGGGCCCTGCAGTGACCTCATCTTAACTTGGTCACTTCTTTTTTTTTTTTGAGACAAAGTCTCACTCTGTCGCCCAGGCTGGAGTGCAGTGGCTCGATCTCGGCTCACTGCAACCTCTGCCTCTCGGATTGAAGCAATTCTCCTGCCTCAGCCTCCTGAGTAGCTGGGGATTACAGGTGTGTACCCCACCACACCTGGCTAATTTTTTGTATTTTTAGTAGAGACGGGGTTTCACCATGTTGGGCAGGCTGGTCTTGAACTCCTGACCTCAAATGATCCACCAGCCTTGGCCTCCCAAAGCACTGGGATTACAGGCGTGAGCCACCATGCCCAGCCTTAACTTGGTTATTTCTGTCAAGACCACATGAGGCCACATTCAGAGGGACTGGGGTTAGGACTTGAACCCATCATTTCGTGGAAACACAAATCAACCCGTCCCGCACCCCTTCCCTCCGGGCCGTGTGTCCCGGTGCAGACTGCGGGGCCCTCGTGGGGTGCAAGACAGGAAGCCCCCTGCCTGCTGCTCTTCGGAAGGCAGTCCTTGAGAAACCAGATTCCTGACAATGTTGGCAACTGTCAGCCGATGTTTTTATAAAGACCCAAGTCATGAGCTCTCAGTCAGTGGACAGCACGCCAAGAGCCTGGTACAGGAATTGACTGTTTACCAACCCCACAGTCAGAAGGCTTGGAAACTCCCCAGTGATGGGGAGCTCACTACCTCGCCTGCCCGGACTGGTCAGGGTGCTGATGGTGGGAACAGGTCCTGGCTCACTGTGGTGCAGGGACACACACAGCTAAGATGATGATGGAGGAGACACGGTTGATTTGAGGGTGGCCTCGGAGACAGCCACCTACCAGGATGGCAACTGTCATGTCTTTGAAAGTCCAAGTGTTCATTTCTTCACTGGAGCACTGGTTCAGCAAGCTTGCACTGGGTATCTGCTGGGAGTTGGGCGCCGGCTGGCGCTGGCACAGTGCTGAACTTCTTGGGCTCATTGCCTACCCTCAGAGAGCCCATTTCCTGGCAGGAGAAGAGGAAATGGATGTGTGATGAGGAATGCGGGTGGGGCCGGGGGTCTGTGCCAGGGAACTGCGGGGGCAGCAGGCAGGGGCTGAGGATGAGTCTAGAGGAGTGAATCATGGCATGGAAGAGTGTGAGAGGTAGAGGGAACAGCCTGCGCAAGGGCTTAGGGCCAAGAGGTCCTGAAGGGCAGTCTGTCTGGGGCTGTGGAGCAGGAGCTATTGCTGTGGGGGAGGCAATAGGGCCAGGACTGGGCCGAGGCCATGCTGGGAGGTTTGGCTTCATCCTGAGGGCAACCGATTAGCGGCTGGAAGGAGGTCTCAGGTTGGATGGAGGTGGCCAGTGACTCCCCCAGCGAGATGCTGGGGAAGAGACAGGAGAGAACTTCTCACAGACTGCGGCCTTGGTTTTTACTGTCACTCCAGCTGTGGATGACGGGATGGTAGGAAACCAGGCCAGGAGGGTTGGGTGGGCCTGGGCTGTTGGGCAGGACCGTGTGTGTGCTGCCATCTGTGCAAAGGTGGTGGCAGAGGAGAACCCAGAGGATCAGGACTGGGTGACAGAGCGAGACTCTGTCTCAAAAAAAAAAAAAAAAAAGCTCCCGACCCATCTGCCTTAACGGAATGAGCTGGATGGTGAGCTCCCCGTCCCAGGAGGCATACAAACCGAGGGCAGAATTCTGGGAGGGGTCCTGCCCTCAGGTCTTTCCAACGGTACTATTAAGGTTCAGTAGGGCGGCATTCAGGTCTGGTGGAGTGCATGGGTGGGTGGGTGAATGTAGGTGGGTCAGCTCTGGCTCAGGTAGTTCCCGGGTCCATGCGGAGACCCCCACCCCGGACCAGCCCACATTTAGCCTGGAACAGCCTCCCGCAGCCGTGTGCGCCCCTCCTCCATGTGGCCACCAGAGGGCGCCAGAGGCTTGAGTTTGAGGCCTTGAGGGCCGACCAAGGCCGGAGGAGGTGGTGGCACCACCGGGGTCCTCTGTTCCCCACCCTGGTCCTGCAGGGCGTGGTTCTGAGAAGAACGTCCCCCGAGGTAGTGCTGTGGCCGCTCAGGACTTGGGGGCGTCCCTGCATTCACACTCAGAAGACCCAAGAGGGACGGACTCCGGGGATGCCAGGGAGTAGGTGCTACCTGGCACAGCCACCTCTTTCCTGGGGTTGACAGGCAAGGCATACTTCTATGCCTCAGTGTCCCTTTATGACAGTACCCAGGAAACCCCCAACAGCCTCTGGAGACGATTTCCGAGAACTAGGGGTGTGAGTGGGGAACCAGGAAGGTTGGGAGCGAGGTGGATCCAAGGCCTCGGAGGGGCTGGTCCAGCCTTCAGGCATTTACCCCCTGAGTAACCACCCAGCACCACCATCCCATGAGTATCCACCCAGCACCGCCCCGGGCGCCATCACGGGAGATGGAGCAGGCGGAGGCCCTCAGGTCTTTGGGCTCAGGGAAGGTGACAGTGAAATGTCGGGGGGAGCACGCATTGGCCTGGGATGTGAGGGGGAAGGGCATCCTGTTTGCTGGAACCACCTGAGCCCAGCCCTGAAGGCAGAGGCAGAGGCAGCCTCCCTCCCAGCACCCCATCCAGACAGCACCTGGTGCAGAAATTGAGCCGCACTCTCCCCTCCCATGCCCTGCTGCCAGCCCCACCCCTGCCCACCCAGAGAGCTGCACCGAAGCTGGGGTGGCCCTTGTGGGGCTCCTCTCTCCCCCTAGTTTTGGAAGAGGGGCCTGGAAATATGATTCTGAGACTCTGGCCGGGGAGTGAGAGTTTTGTAAATGGCACCATCTGTATGGCTGCCCCAGGGCAGATGGGAGACCCCAGGCCCCCCAGTCCCAGTGGGCCCGTGTTTACATGCATGTTTACACACGTGTGCACAAATATCAGCATGCGGACACTTGTGTGTGAGACACTACATCTCCCTTCTCCCCGGAAAGCTGCCATGAGCTGCCCTGGTGCTGGGGTCTTGGGGTTCAGAAGGAGAAGGACTGGACTGGCCTGCTTGGCTCTTGCCTGAGACGAGGGCAGAGTTTGAACCAAGGAAGTGTTTGTTTGGCCTCTTCGAGGGTCTCTGGCTCCTGAACAGATGGGTGTCCCCATGGCAGCATCTGGATGGGCAGACAGCAGCCCGGCCGTGCCTGGCTGGTGAGGCACAAGCCGTCTTTGTGTTGGGGAAACATGAAGCTATGGGGGGAAAATAGCTGGGCCGTGCAACGTCAGACCGTGCCTTACCGTCTAAAATGAGGCTGTCTTTTAGTTGCTCTGGGAACGGGGCTGGCCGGGGGTCCGCAGGCAAATGTGGCCACCCCCACCTCAGTGTCCTCATTCGTAAGATGGGACTAATAGAACCTGCCTCCTGGGGCTGCTCGAAGGATTCAGTGAGTTAATTATGCATGGAGCTCAGCCCCGCAGCCTGAGTGTGAACTGTTAGGATGAGCGTGTTTGCTGTGTGGCCCTGGGCAAGTAGCTGCACCTCTCTGAGCTTCACTTTCCTCATCCACAAAACAGGGCTAAAAATCCCCCTGGCCCTGGGGGCCTCTCTGAGTGACAGCACATAGTAGGTGCTCACTAAAGGGGCTGCATGGAGGGTGAGTGAGGCCAGCCCAAGGCCTGTGCCGCACACACAGCTCCCAGCTCTGCAGAGAGGCTGAACCCTGGATTCTGTGCCACCTGACGAGAGTCTGGAAAATAGCATGTAATTCCCACCGCTGCCTGGCTGCGCCCATGCAGTTTTCACAGTAGGCAAAAGGTCCCTCTGTCATTTCCACAGCGCTTAAGTCTCCCTCTGGGCTGCCGAGCCCATGGGGAAGCAGGAGACGTGCGCAGCCATTTTCTCTCTGCTGACAGAGCTGGGCTGGCGGATGCCTGCGCTGACCCCGGCCTCCTCCTTGGCATCAGTGTGGACGGTGGTCCCAGCTGTGTCAGGGGTAACGTTCACAGCTCAGTGGGGTGTTGAGGTGTCTCCATTTGCCCACAGAAGAATCAGGCAAGGCAACCTGCCCGAGGGGATGGCTGTGGTGCTGGGGGCCTGGGCTTGGGTCCCAGGCCTGCCCGGGCTGTGTGTCCTTGAACTGGTTCCTTTCCCTTTCTGGGCCTCAGTTTCCCTCTCTGTGCAGAGAAGAGCTGAGGAGCAAAAGGCCCTCAGTAGTCACCTAGTTCCACCTCCTCCCTGAAACCAGCCATTGAAGAGATGCAGAAACTGAGGCTCAGAGAGGTGACAGGGTTCCCAAATGTATGGGTGTGGGGGAGTCCAAGCACCCTGGTGCCCCAGCCCTGAAGTGAGCTTGATTTGGGGCAGGGCAGGGTCAGCAACGTGGGAGCCTTGAGGAAGAGACTATAGTGCGAGCTCTGGGGCCGCAGGAACAGGGCCTGGCTCCCCAGGTCTTGACAGTGGCTGGGCCTCCAGCTCCAAGGGGTCAGATGTGCCCTGCACCAACCCACGTGACGTGTGTGCCCTCTCCTATACTCTGCCATGTCCCCAGACGTGCACATCTCCCTCCTGCCACATGCTCACACATACGCAACCTACACTGCATGACCCCACATGTGTACACGCTCCGCCCCCACCATGGGCTGTCCTTGTCCTCATTTCCTCCCCCAGACTCCAGAACCCCCATCCTGTGGCTCCTGACAGCCCTCTGTTCTGCATTGCAGGGGAACGATCAGGTCCGGTTTGAGCTCACCTGCTACTCGCTGGCCCCCCAGATAAAGGTAGGATGTGGCTCCTCCCCTTAGCGGGGAGCACTGGCAGCTGCAGCACCTGATGGGGAGGAGGGCGCAGGGTTCTGGGAGATTCCACAGGACAGGCACAGAATCTTCTCTGTGGCAGGGGTGCCCATCGGGTGGACAGCCTGCTGGGGAGGCTCCCTTCGCTGGAGCCAGCTCCAGGGGACACACTTTCTCCCCCGCCATTCATTCTTCCCAGAGGGGCTATCCAGGTGCCAGGGCATGGGATAGAAAGTCCCTGCCACTCTTCAGCCACGTCCCTGGCACCCCAGGTGTGGGCAGAGATCGCTCTGGCACCCCAGGTGTGGGCGGGCATGGCTCTGGCACCCCAGGTGCAGGCAGGGATGGCTCTGGCACCCCAGGTGCGGGCGGGGATGGCTCTGAGATGTGGTTGCTGGTGTCTGGGATGCTCAGAGCCCTCCGAGCCCCAGTCAGAGCCCCCAGCTATGCCTGGCTCCTCCCCAGGCTGCCTGTGCCTGGTCCCCAGCATCTCTTGAGCCTTTCCTGGGGTGGGAATCACCAGGATCTCAGGGCATCAACCACCCTGGCCCGTGGTGTGTCACCCAGGCAGGAGGGCACCTGTGGGTATTGCTCAGCCTGCTACTACCACCCCCACCCCTCCAGCTTGACCTTGGACCTGGCCTGTGTCCATGCATGAACGAATGGACACGTTCATTCCTTCACTCGCTAGCTCATCCTTCATCCAGTGTCTACTGAACACCCACTCAGCTCCAGGAGTGCAGTGTGCAGGGCCCAGGGCAGGGCCAAGCAGTGGGAGTTTGATGCACACTGTCGCTGCAAGCTGCCCAATTTTTCTAGTAGCCATATATATAATATATAAATATTTATATATAACACGTATTATATAATACTTTGTATATATATTTATATATTTATATAATATGTAGTATATATAAATGTATA
>NW_026652285.1:102677205-102782642 GCF_009828535.3 Hylobates moloch
GCCAGGCTGGTCTTGAACTCCTGACCTTGTGATCCACCCACCTTGGGCTTCCAAAGTGCTGGGATTACAGGCATGAGCCACTGTGCCCAGCTTTAGTAGCCATATTAAAAATAGAAAAATGAAACAAATGACATGATTTTAATAACATGTTTTACCGAAACCCATAGATCCAAAATGTTATCATTCCTCCTGTAATCAATGTAAAAAAAATTATTAATGAGACGTTTACATTCTTTTTTCTTCTGTGTTGAGTCTTCAAGACCCAGAATGTGCTGCATGCAGGCATGTCTCGCTAGCTGGCCGGATTTCAGGTGCTCCGAATGGCCACCCGTGGCTTGTGGCCACCTGTAGGCAGCACAGGCCGGGACTGAGCTCTTTTGAGGCCGATTTGGGCTAAAGCTCCGGAAGGGTTGCCCCCTCCTAAGCCCCCAAGGGGCTCGCAGGAGTTTCCATTTTATTCTTTCTAAGAGGAATCTCTTTCCCTCTCCCTTTAACCAGCTGGTAGCTGCTTGGGATGCGTGGCCTGGAGGTGAGCCGTAATGAGCTCTAATGATCTGTTTTGACCCCAGACACCAGGCAGCTGAGTGGCCGGGACAGTAGCTGCTTGTTGATTTGCTGCCCGCGAGGCCGCAGGACGGGGACCTCCCTCAGTTCCCACAGCGGCTCGAGGGGCCAGGGTGTCCAGTTTCGAGGTCTTTGTGTGCAGAGGCCAAGCCCAGGCACTGAGATGGGATTGGGGCAGGGGCCAAGCTGCTCCGGGAGCTGGGAGTGGGGCTGTGGTCTTCCCATGGCTGCTCTGAGGGGCTGAGGAGGTGGCGGGCGCCTTCCATCACCCCGCACCACCATCAGCTCCATGGCCCAGCAACCAAATGGCATCTCCACCCCCCACACACACATGCCCCCGAGACCTGCTCAGAGGCAGGGGCCTGGTGAGCTCCAGGGCTGAGTCGGGGGCTCCTTTTACCAGCTCAGGCCAAGGGGCTCAAGTGGAATGAGCTTGATCCCTCAGCCAGGCTGAGTCTTCCCCCACTTCTTTCCCTTCCACACCCAGAGAAGTGGGTGGGGGGCAGCCTATGCCTCTCTGGGCCCCCAACCGCACGTGGGGCCAGGCCCGCAGCGGTAGCTCTGTGGACTCTGCCTGGGTCATGGCAGTGGCCCTGCGGCTGAAGGTGCTGGCAAAGACCATGAACCCCGTCTAGTTCAAACTCTCAGGTCTCAGTTGGGGAGACTGAGGCCCAGGGAACAGGGACCCCCTTCTCCCCCCAACACACCACCATTCTGCCATGGAGTGCAGGCTCCTTCCAGTCGGCCCCGGTGAGCGACTCTGTGTCCTTCCTCTCCTTCATGGGGCTCCCTGCTCACCCTCCACAACGGCATCCTCTCTGGGGACATGCCAGAGACCCCCATGGGCCCCTCCCAGGAGAGGCCAGCTCTGCAGCTTACAGGCCAGGGGAAGCCGGCAGCTCAGACCTCCCGGCTCTGACCCCTTGTCCTATGTCCAGGTCATTGCTCCTTGGAGGATGCCCGAATTCTACAACCGGTTCAAGGGCCGCAGTGACCTGATGGAATACGCAAAGGTATGGCCGAGTCTCCCCACCACCCCCAACCTTTCCCTACAGCCCCCTCCCTGGGCACGTCCCTGCTGGGGGCTGTCTGAGCCAGTGGCCTAGGCCGGGACTGACCCCACGTGATGGGGGATTGAACTTCCACCCCAGCTGCCTACACACGTGGCCTCTGTCCCCTGGGCCGACCCCACAGAGGTGTGGTCATCTGCCAGCCCGTTGCCAGGGCGGAGCCCCTCTGAGGCCATTTCCCAGTCCCCCGAGCCAGAGGATACAGGGCTCTCTCTCTCTCCTGCTCCCTGGGAGGCGGAGACCAGAGCCCTGCTTGCCACCTCCGCAGTGTGTGTCCTTTGGTGTGTGTCACTTGGGGGGATGGCTGGGGGATGTGATCGGCCAGCCAGGGGGATGTGATGGGGAGCCGTTCTCCCAATTCCCTGGATACTAATTGCCCCAGCGCTTTCCCGGGAACAGGTAGGCGCTCCAAGGGACAGTCACAGACAAAGCCTTTTATGGCACCAGCCCTTTTTGAAGTACAAGTTGCAATAAAACATATTAGAAGTTTTGCATCAAGATCCTTAGCTGCTCCCCAGGGCACCTTTCTTTTTAGCGACTCGATGGCAGCCCTTGACAAACAGCCTCAATCAATCAGGCCGGGGAAAAGCAACTCAGTGCACACACCAGAAAATTGCTCAGGTTTTTAAATAGCAGTCGCCAAGGCTGGCTGTGAGCTCTCGCTGCAGCCAAGGTGCCGCATGGTAGGGGACGCGGCAGGGACGCAGCCCTGCCCCCGCCGCCAGCATCCCATTAAGACCTGGAGCGCTGGGAGGGAAGACCTTCTCTACCATCTGTTGTTTTATTATTAAGAGGGGAGTTTACAAGAGTAAGCCCATATGTTGCCAAACAAATTGTCAAATAGCAGAGCTATTAAGGGAGCTGGATTGGCGAGGTTTCTCCCCCTTGTCTCCTTGATGATATAGAATATGAAGCATGTTTCATCTTTAAGAATAATGAATTGGAGCCCCCACCCAGCTCTACCCTCACGCCTCAAGTCCTGGATAGAGAGGGGCAGGGCTGACCCATACGTTGCCCTTTCTTTCCGTTAAGTCCCCAGACAAAAGCGGCTTCTGGTTTCTCTAGCATAGATGTCTCAGGAGCACTGCTGTCCTTCCTTCTCAGGTTTGGAGGAGAAGGTGTTGAGCTCAGCTTCCATCCCACATAACCTTTCGAGCAGGAAAAGTTTGCCAGGGAAAGATGAGCATGGCCCCCTCGGCCACCTACCCTCTCCTGGAGACGGGTTTCATCAGAAATGACCGTGGTGAATCTGAGCACGTTCTAGAAGGAGGCAGAGGCAGTGTTTCTGCACCCAGGAAATGTCAGAATGACTGAGCAGCGATGAGGCCTCCTCCAAAATTCCGAGCCAGGCAGGATCTGAGATGGATGACACAAAAATCAATGGGGCTTTCAAAATCTCTGCTTTCAAGACCCTTCGGTAGCCAAGGCAAAAAGGTGCCAGAGGACTCATTAAAAACATGCATTTGCTTCACTGGCCATCCTCTCCCAACCCATCGTCCAATGGAAAAACACTCAGAACCACCCCATCCTTGTCATTGTCACTATAATTAAAAAAAAAAAAAATTTTTTAGAGACAGTGTCTCACTCTGTCACCCAGGTTGGAGTGCAGTGGCACAATCCTAGCTCATTGCAGCCTCAACCTCCTGGGCTCATCTGACCCTCCTAACTCAGCCTCCTGAGTAGCTGGAGCTACAAACGTGCCCTAGTACATCTGGCTAATTTTTGTTTTTTATATTTTTATTTATTTATTTTTTTACAGACAGGGTCTCACCGTGTTGCCCAGGCTGGTCTTGAACTCCTGAACTCAAGTAATCCACCCTCCTTGGCCTCCCAAAGTATTAGGATTGCAGGTGTGAGCCACAGCACCCAGCCTTGGCTAATTTTTGAAATTTTTTTGTAGAGACAGGGTCTTGCTATACTGCCCAGCCTGGCTATAATTATTATTTTTAAAGCCAGACTGCAAGGTGGGAGCTAGAAACAGGATGGTCTCACGACGTCTACATGTTGGAGATTGTTTTGTTTTCTCTCCTCAATTACAATGAGAGTGTGAGCAGGGCACCTCGGGACCGAGAGAGGCCGGGAAGCACAAATCTCTTTGGTCTTGGGAGGGTCATTGTCATTGGCCCCTGTTGCTTTCCTCCCCGCCCTTTCGCCTCTCCTTGCTCCTGGAGGGAGGTCTGCTGAGAAGGGAGGCAAGGGTGTTTCCACGCCACCCCCCAAAAACACAGGCTCCATGGAGCCTGGCCGGCGGCTCTTCTTAGCACCCAGCCGCTGAGCTGAGTGAGGAGCGAGGACGGAGCCCAGCAGGCCACCAGGACATCTCTGCTGGAGAGTCCAGTCTTGCCTTGCACAAGGTCCCGGTGCCCATGCCTGGCCAAGGGCACAGCGCGAGTGTGTGGGCTGAAGAGTCCTCAAATTCTAGAGTAGATCGTGGGCTGTGTTTTGTTTTTTTAAATTTCAGTTTTCATGTGTAATATGGTAACTGTTGATGAGATAATCTACCCAAACTAAGGCTCTTAGGGGCCCTCAGTGATTTTTTTCTTTTTCTTCTTTTTTTTTTTCTTTTTTGAGATAGAGTCTCCTCTGTCACCCAGGCTGGAATGCAATGGCAGTGTCTCAGCTCACTGCAACCTCCGCCTCCCAAGTTCAAGTGATTCTCCTACCTCAGTCTCCCAAGTAGCGGGGACTACAGGCACCTGCCACCATGCCAGGCTAATTTTTGTATCTTTAGTAGAGATGAGGTTTTACCATATTGGCCAGACTGGTCTTGAACTCCTGACCTCAAGTGAGCCACTGCACCCAGCCTTGTAGGCTGTTTTAAAATGAGTCTCCTGGCTTTCTAGAAAACCCGAAACCCAGAGCATTTCGCCTCATTTTAATGTTAAGGTGGCGATGGGAAACAGCCGCTCCCTGGAGGAAGCCTCTAGAATCTCACCATCTTGGGAATGAGCCTGAGTGGGGTCGACCCGATCAGGAGAGAGATGGGGGGTGGGGGGTGACCCGGTGGGGGCTGCCTGTGGTTCCCACGGGGACCCAGTGGGGCTGAGGGGCTGAAGGGGCTCAGAGGCAGAGCATCCAGTCTCGCTGGCTCCGAGGGGCTGGGTGGGGCCCCTTCACTGCACCCTGTGCCCTGTAAGCGTGGGGCCAGGAGAGCAGTGCCAGGTGTCCGAGTGCAGGAGGAGGCTGGAGTGCATGCGCTGGATTCCAGTCAGGCGTCATCAAGGGTGGTGCGGGTCACCAGGGCAACAAGCCTCATCTTCCTCCTCCTCTTAAGGCTGAGTCAGGTGGGCCTTCCATGTGTGACCTGCAGCCCTCCTAGCCTGGGCATCCTGGGCAGAAGTGGGTGTCCTCCTGTAACAACAGACTAGGCCATTTAGGAAGCAAAACAGAGCCACAGCCGAGTCCCGTGGAGACGGGATCTGCTGGGTGTTCCCCTTCTAGGGTCTGCAGAGTGATGTGTGCGGCTGTTGCGCCAGGCCCAGGGAGGGGTGCCCCTGGAAGGTGCGGGCCATGAGCTGAAGGCTCTCCCTGCATCCCACCTGTCCTGGGGTCCACAGGAAGCACCGCCTGGGCTCTGGTGCCAGGTGCCCTGGTCCACAGTGCGAGTGGGTTCACGCAAGCCCCAGCTCGTAAGGTGGTGGTGGGGCTGGTTGGCTGGTGCCGGGAGACCTGGGCATGGCACCTGCACGCTTGCTCAGTGCTTCAGGGGCCCTTGAAATGTCGACTCAAAGTCTTCTGGAAGGAACCTCCAAGGTCAGCATCGCAGACACACGGTCCTGCAGTTTCTCTGGGGCGTGTCCAGCAATAGGGTCCCCCCAGGGAGGTGACCGTGACCAACACTAGGAGGTAGCCGGGGTCTTGTCTGAATGGGGGCCAGAGTTTGGCGCTGAAAAAGCAGGGCCCCTGGGACGGACCTCACGCCTCCTTCCAGCTGCCTTACCTCCGCCTCTGCTGTCTCTTTCCTGCAGCAACAGGGGATTCCCATCCCGGTCACTCCTAAGAACCCGTGGAGCATGGATGAGAACCTCATGCACATCAGGTAAATCCCACCCTCCACCCATCCTTGGTCCTCCTGGGCTCATTCCAAAGGACGGCCATGCGCTGCCCCAGGACGTCCTGGTGACCCCCACGCTAGTGGTCCCTGATCTTGGTGAGCTGAGAGGCCTCAGGCAGGACAGAGGTCAAAGCGCCCAGCTCATGCACTGCCCTCATTGCAGTTCTGCTGAGTGTTGTTGGGGAGATAGATCATGGGGACCCGGCCTCATCAGGAGTATCAAGGAGGGCTTCTTAGAGGAGGTGGCATTCAAGGATGGAGAAGAGGCCCAGATGGGGCACAGGGGAAGAGTGTTTAAGGCAGAGGCAGAGGCCCCCCCCCCCCACCATGTGGGGCAGTCCCCAGAAGACTGAGGGAAAGGCCCCAGCTCTTTCTTACAACCTGCAGCTCCACGGGTGACTGTGGTGGGCCCAGAATGTTTCAGGCAGGTTGGCAGCAGATGCTCTGGCAGAGAGTAAAAGGCAGACCAGGCTCATGGGCACAATGGGGTGTGTGTGTTGGGGGGTGGGGGCATGCCATGTCCCTCCCCAGCTGACCATGTCTTTCTTCTCCCCTCCGCAGCTACGAGGCTGGAATCCTGGAGAACCCCAAGGTAATCCCCCCAACCCCGTCTCCTCCCAGCCGGCCACCTTTGGTGGTAGCAGCTCCATGCCGATGCTGTCTGATGTATTTGTAGCCTAATTTGAAATTTCACGGGGGCCAGCGTGGGGCTGGGGCCGAGCCCTGCCTGTGTTCCCCGACCCCTGCACTGGCCCCCCTCTGCCCGCCCTCTCCTCGCTGCATTTGAAGACCTCCCCCCGCCCTTCCTCTTCTAATTGCCGCTGGGATGAACAGGGGAAGGAAATATCTCAGGGCAGCATAGAGAGAGAGTGTGATTGTGAGACAATAAAGAAGTAATTAGGCAGATGAGACACTTGGGGGAGGGCCCAGCCTGTGTCCACCAGCTCCCAGGCTGTGCTGCTGGAGTTTTGGTTGTGGGGGGTGGGGGGAGGCATGGCTGAGAGCCCCAGGCCCCATTTGTCTGGATCCGTGTTGCACACCCGCCACCAGCGGCCACCCTGATCCCGTCCCAAGCCTCCCAGGCGGGCTGGGCTGGGCCCTCAGCTCTGTTTGAAGTTTCGGGTTTCTGTCCCGGGGGTAGGGGGCTTCTTTGTGTCTACCCCTGCCCACTGTGGGAGGTGGGGGAGGCAGGGCCAAATCTATCATGGGAAGAGAAAAATCTCTTTGTCCCTGAGGGAATGTGTCTTAGTTCCCCGGCCCAGCCCCACACCCCGGGGAGGCTGGTTTGGGGGTGGGAAAAGTGTGCTTTTTGAGGGGGTGCAGCTGGGCCTGGGGGAATCAAGAAGGCCAGCTGGAGGGGAGGGTGCCCGGGGAGGTTTGGTGAAATTGGGGAGCACCAGAGCCCAGGGCCCGGGCCTCTGTCACTCACGCCCGCGTGCCGCCCCCTGGTCGGTGTTGGCTGTAATATCACATGGCAGCCACCATGTCTGGGGAGCGGGCCGGGGGTGGCATCGTCCTGGCTCAGTTCCTAGGACACCGGCTGGGAGCATCCTCACTTTACGGGTGAGGAAACTGAGGCCCGGAGCCGAGACATGCCCCAGGGCGCTGGCTGCTCCGGGCGAGGAAACGGGCCCTGGGGCTGGTGCCCTCCAGCTCTGTGGCTCCCCTACTGCCCACGGCCCCCTCCCTGTCCAAACCTGTCACTCAGGAGAGCTCCACCCTTGCCCCCTGGGGGCTGATGGCCCCTGTGTGTGGCTGCTGCCTGCTGGTCACAGGTTTTTCTAGTTCATGCTCTGCTGACCACACAACACTCAGGCCAGCCACCCTAATTAGCCAGTCAGTCAGCTCCAAGGGAGGCAGGGAGGCCGGGCCTGCGGAGTGGCTTCCAGGCAGGGCACCCTCTCAGGCCCGTGGGCCCCAAGCATGCCGGGCAACCACTCCCGGCCATTCTCCAAGCAGCCTATGGCCTCTGCAAGCAGCCTATGGGGGCAGAGAGGAGGCCCCCCAGAATAGAGGACTTCAGGATTGAGAGAACAGAGCGAGGCCAGAGGGAAATCACCCCTCGGACCGTGCAGGACGGCATCCGGGGCCCGGAGCAGGTTACTGAGCTATTGTGGGCAGGTCCTGCGCCCTCCCAGGCCTCCTGTCTCCTGAGGGCATTGGGTGGAGAAGTCAGTGCTAAAGAGAATCTGGATTAAGGATCCTGCTACCTCACCCACACTTGGCTCCCAGAGACAGGAAACCCGAGTCTAAATCCCAACTTTTCTTCTTATTGCTATGCAACCTCGGGCAAGTTACCCAACCTCTCTGAGCCTCCAGTACCCCTTGCCCAAAGTGGGAAAATACAGCACCTCCCTCCTGGGGCATCTAAAGTGCTCGGCCTGGCACAGGGCAAGCCCTCAGTCATGGAGCTGGGGGTCCCATGCTCCCTCTTCATGGGAGGAAGGGTCCAAGGTCCTCTCAGGGACCCCTCTCAAGAAAGGCTGGGCTGGGCTGAGCTGGGTGTGAGTCAGGGGAAGCATCATTCCTGCTGAGAGTCCCGGGGCACCCAGAGTCCCACCCAGGCACCCAGAGTCCAGTCACTCTGGAAGGGAGTTTGCCCAGCCATGCACACTCCCCAAGGGCTTTGTGCTGGGGGTGGGGCTCCACGTCAGGACGAACCCTTGCATCCCTGGACCTGGCAGCCCTGTCCCCCTCGGGATGAGCTCAGGGGGACAGAGCCTGGGGAACCCGTGCCCCTCCCCCTCTCCAAAAAAAGCCAGGAGACCTGCGGAAGGGAGGGCTTGAAGGCAGATGGCTGAGCCATTTTCTGCCTCCGTGAGGGCTGATTGAAGGGCAATGAGGCAGCTAATGCGAAGAAAGATAGAAATTTACTTGCTTTAACTTCATACGGTCCACAGTGAAAGAGCGCATTCAGTGGCCGGCCCGCCATAGCTGATGGATGAATAAACCATTTGCGGCATCGATCATGCCTCTACACCATGGTTTAGTTCATGGGCCATTTGCTTCCAATTTCTCCTTCTTGGGGCCTGTTTCATGCTTTCTTTCGCCCTCTCCCCTTACCCCCCCACCCCGACTCTCTCTCTCTCTTTCTTCACTCTCTTCCCTCCCCGCCCCCCCCAACAGATGACATTGGAAGTGAGCCCTCCCGCTGGGAGGGATAAATAGATGGCATTGATACTCGGCAACAAACTATTTGTCATTTGAACTGGGCTTTTAGGAAGGAGAGTAAAAAGAAGGCAGGCGCTCGAGCCACCGCGGAATGCAAAGCAAATGTCATTTTATTTCTATTTAGTTATTTTATTTAATCGGCGCTGTCAGGTGCTCGCCTGACAGCTGCCTCTGACTTCTGCTGCAGTCTGCAGAAACTCATCCTCCAGTCTTCCCATCTCCTCTCCTTCCAAATGCACGCACTGTCAGCCTCCACTTTGGTCTGGGGCTCCCTTAGGAAGTGTGGTGGGAGAGAAAGTGACAAGCAACGCATTGAAAACAGTTGACAGTCGGGCCCAGCGCAAGTGGAGGTGGGAGAGAGCTGGGCTTGGGTGGGAGTGGGGCCCTCGTACCGGCACCCTGGTTGGAGGCTTAGGGGAGTCCCAGGCAGCTGGAGATGGGGCTGTGGAGTTGTGTAGTCACCCCAGGATCCAGTGCAGTTCACTTTACTTTTTTGCTGAGGATGAGCCTTGGGGACCGTCCGTCTGTGCCCAGGGAATGCTGCAGTTGGCAGGGCCCAGTGGGCCAGCCCTGATGCCTGCCTGTGGCTGTGATGCTGGCTGGCTCTGGCCACAAGCCTCACCCTGTTTCTCAGCCCAGGTTACTACAGCAGCTGGGAACCAGCGTAAGGTGGCAGAAAGAGTCCCTACGTTTAGCCTCCAAAGCATAGTTTGGAGAAGCCACCTCTCAGCCTTGGCTTTCCCTGTGGTCCACAGAGGCATCAGGCTGGGGGTCCTTCAGGGCCCCTCCTACCTCCTGGAGTCTGTCTTTAGGGAAAGACAGACTGGGTTCTTGTTCCTGCCCCACAAATGGGCACTGATGCAGGGATACAGCTGGCCCTGAGTCACATCGTACCTTGGAGGTGGGGGTGGAGGATCCACCACGGTCCCTGTCTTAGAAGGATCAATTGTCCTGGTTTGCCCAGGACTAAAAGTTTCTTGGGACAAAGGACTTCCAGTGTTAAAACCAGGAAAAATCAGGCACTTGGTCACTAACACAGAGCCACAGGCAAATGACCACAGGTGAGCTTCAAGGCACTTATGTAGCCCCATCCCATGCAGAAGGAGGAGGAGGCTGGGCCGAGCATGTACCCCCAGAGTGAATTTCAGCTGCCCTTTCTACCTGCAGAGCATGTTCCAGTTTGTACCATGCCTTCCCTGACATTTTCTTGTGTGTTTTCATGTCCAATTAAAAAATATTTATATACTTAAATTGTAAGATGGCCAAGGGCAGGTGTCATTTTCCCCATTTTACAGATGAGGAAACTGAGGCTGGAGGAAGTGAAGCTTCCCCAAGGCCCCACAGCCTGAGATCTTGATCCTGGCACGGGGGTATTGCCCATCACTCTAAAATCCAATATGTATTTGGCGAGGACCTCGCGGGGCTGCTGTCCTGAGTGCCAGGGAACAAGTCCCATGTGGTCTCTGCCTGCACAGAACTCACAGTTGCAGCTCCAGTCCCTCCCGCTCAGCCTCGATTTCTTCATCTGTAGATGGGGTAAGAGCGCTTGACCTTCTTACCAGATGGGTCTGCTGAGAACTCAGACTGCAGATGGGAAGTGATACGTGAATGTGTGCAAGGTGTTTTTGTTTGTTTGTTTTTTGGGGGGTGGGGGATGGAGTCTTGCTCTCTCACCCAGGCTGGAGTGCAGTGGTGCAATCTCGGCTCACTGCAACCTCCACCTCCCAGGTTCAAGCAATTCTCCTGCCTCAGCCTCCTGAGTAGCTGGGACTACTACAGGCGCACGCCGCCATACCCGGATAATTTCTTTTGTATTTTAGTAGAGATGGGGTTTCACCGTGTTGCCCAGGCTGGTGTCGAACTCCTGAGCTCAGGCAGTCCACCCATCTCGGCCTCCCAAAGTGCTAGGATTACAGGCGTGAGCCACCTCGCCCAGCCGTCTGCAAGGTTTTTAAAGCAAAGATGAGACAGCACTTCTAGATGTCAGCAGGTGAACAAGGACCCCAGGCACAGGATGCCCACAGGAGGGACCTGAGCAGTCAGGCCCAAGAGGCCCCAGTCCCCACAGTGGCAAGTGTCCAAGCCACAGCCTGGGGGAGCTGGGGCCTCCGAAGGTGGGAGGGAATTTCGAGAGTTCCAGGCAACACACAGCCCCTCCACCACTGCATCAGACGAGAGGCCCATTTTCCAACACGCCCAAGAAAAAATATACATAAAGGTTGATGTGTTTTCAAATGGGTTTTTGCTTTGCTCTTCTCTTTTCTCCCTGTGAGTATTAACCTTGGGAACCCCGGGGACGGCTCGGCTTGCCAGAGCACCTGCTGGGGTCACAGGCAGTCATTAGCTTTGCGGTCAGTGCAGAATAAACCCCAATCCCGAGCCGGCGAGAGTGTGCGTGCCGCTCCTGGGAAGCCCTCGGAACGCCGCCTCGCTCCTCCAAAGTCACACTTTTTCCTGCCTGACTTGTTCCTCTCCAGCTATTCTACCTCCAGCTGTGGGGGCGTCGAAGAAAAAGATGAGATCAAGTTGAGGGGAAAAATTGTCTGATTTCTCCAGCCCTTTGTTTCCCAGGCCCTGGCAAGCGGGGCTGGTGCTAGGCTGAGGGCTGGGGACCGGGGGATCTGCTGGACCCCACCAGCTGGTGGGGAAATGGACAGAGGAGAGGGGTGCAGATCCCTGCGGGAGGTGGGCTATAGGGTGTCCGGGAACTGGCATGTCATCCTCCCATCTCTTTCTGTCTTTTGTCAGAACCAAGCGCCTCCAGGTCTCTACACGAAGACCCAGGACCCAGCCAAAGCCCCCAATACCCCTGACATTCTCGAGATCGAGTTCAAAAAAGGTATGTGCCCACCTGTTGGGACTTGAAGGGGGTTGACTCTTGGGGACCTGGCTCCTTTCCCCTCCCTGCCTGGGAACCTAGGCCCTCTTTACCCCTGCCCTGCATTCCTGGAAGCTGGAGTTCAGGCAGGGGCTTCAAGGTAACGCACAGCCCCCCTCCTTGGACAGTACGACCCATGAACCATGGATGCCTTTAGGCTTGGGAGGAACACGCCCTCGGCTACCCATCACTCGGGTTCATGGGCACCAGGTCTGGAATGAGAGTGCTCTAGTCTCTGAACAGCCACTCAGCTTTCCTGGGCCTCAGTTTCCTCACCTGTATCTGAGGATGAAAGAGTGCCTGCTATTTTCCCGGGGTAGAATGAGGCCTGCAAGGGAGCATCTAGCCCTGGGCCCTGACCCTGGAAGGTGCTCAGTAAATGGTGAGTGTTGGCGAGCTGGCCTCAGGGACCCCTAGGACCCCACATGGAAAGCCTTCGCCAGTCTTCACTGAGCCACTCTGGGCCTCACCCTGCTGACCCCATGTTCAAAGCTGCGGCCACTCTTGCTCCCCTCGGCAGTGGAGGCTGTACTGAACGCTCCCTTCTCCTCACTGCTGTCAACAGGAAGCGTTTGCTGGACTGGCCTGAGTGCCTGGGTGCCTGAGCTTGGGAGAGGGCATCTCTTGGCCTGGAGGAAGGATGGAGAAGCGAGGCATGCCTGCTGGGCTCAGCGGGAGGGCTCAGAGGGCCTGAAGGGGTACATTTTCAGGATGCTGGAGAGATCAGGGAGGCTTCCTGGAGGAGGTGGTGCTGGGCACAAGGGCACCCAAGGACCAGGCGGGGGCCTGGCCCATTCGTCCACAAAGTGGCTGCCCACACTGGAGCTGGGATGAGAGGGACAGAGGCTCGTGGAGAGGCCTGGCCCAGCTCTGGCGCTTGGCTCTTACCCCGGGTACCACAGAAAGGAGGATAGGGTGGGGAAGCCTCAGGCCGGTGGGGAGGCAGAGCTGCAGATCCCACTCTCCCCCTTGCTGGTGTGACCTTGACAGCCAGCTTCACCATGCTGGGCCTTGGGTGCACTCATCTAAAAACGGACCACAGGCATGATGCTCACAGGTACCCAGCATGGTGTATGGAATGGGGTGTCGGAGGCTAAGTGCTTTAATAATCTGCCTCTTCTGGGCCTTTCCCAAGAGCCCGGCCAAGCCAGCGACTGTCTTCCTCGCTCCCCTCCATCTGTCCCAACCTACTGGGGGGCCAAAGAGGGCCCCAAAGGCAGCCGGGCCCCCAGGCCTGTTTGCAGGCACAGAGCCTCCCTTGAGGATCATCTCTGAGAAGATGGCGGGAGTGGCCCCAGCAGCACCTCCTGGCTCCCTGCGCGGGGCTCCCAGGAGCCTGGAGAGCCGTGAGGGTGGGACGCGGGTGGCAGGCTGTGGACGGTCCTGGGCACCAGGCTCCAGCAGCCCTGCCCGAGGACCAGGGCAGCTCCGCAGGCTGGACTGGCGAAGAAACGTGACCTATTGTCATGATTTGGGGACTGTCTGGAAGAAGAAAAAAAGACAGGAGGAACCCTCCCCTGGCTAGTGCCCATTCACTCTCTAGTTAATTTATTTGAAGTTTTAATCTAATTATTAACTATTTTAAAGGCTAAGAGGCTTTCTCCGGCAGCAGCACCAACAATGTCACCTCTTCTCCCGGGCAGGCCCCATCTAAGGCCCCAGCGAAGGCCGATAATAGGACCGGGGAGGGAGAGAAAGGGAGAGGGGAGAGGCGGGGGGTGGCGAGAGGGGCTTAAGGTTCATTATTGGGCAGACTTACATTTAATAGCAATTTACAACCAAGTTATAAAACCCCTGGAAATGGGGGTTAAGAATGGCGAGGCTGACAGCGCCTTGAGTGAAGCCCCTCCAAGCGGCGCCTGGCTAATAAAGCCTCGAAAGCTGCTATTGAGGCCTGATTGGCACCCGATGGCTCGCTCCATGGTAATGAGCCGGGCAGATGGGTGGGGGATTAGCCGCCAACTTTGAACAGCTTTTCTTTGTCACTGTTTCAGCTCTCTTGTTAGCCCCAATACATTTATTGCTCATTTCACACCGCTCGAGAAAGTGCCCCTTGCTATTCAAAGTCAACCCCGAACCCACCCACTGCCCCCACCAACCCCTTCCCTCCTGCCCTCCTGCCACCCCAGACCCAGCTCCTCAGATTCAGGGACGCTGCCGACACCTCGCCTGCTGGAGCGGGCACCCTGTCACCCCCATCAATCAGATGGCTGCGTGTGGGTCTGGGGTACAGGGTCGGGGCGCAGGGTCCGTCCGCCTGACAGACGTGTCAGGGGGCTGTGTGTGTGTGTGTGTGTGTGTATGTGTGAGCGAGTATGTGTGCTTGAGCCCAGCCACACCTCGGCCAGGCGGCCCCCGGGTGACTGGTGGGACAGAAGGTGCTCCCGGCATAAGACAATGGTGGAGCGTGAAATTCAATTAGTTCAGGGCCGGGTTCCAATTTCACAGCCCCTAAATGCAAAAGGGGCAAAGAGAATGGGAGGGTGGGGGAGAGCGTTTTTATTGCATTTTCCCTTTCATTCTGGGGGGCTTTCTCGCCCCTTCTCTCCCTGCAGCAGGCCTCAACCTGCACAGGGCTTTTGAAGGAGTCATTTGGAGTCCATATCTGTCACATCCATTTAAGGCGTTGCGGGAGGAGGGAGAGGGTGGGGTGGCGGGTGCAGGCTCCTCCGCTGAGCCGGGCCCAGAGGCCCACTGCCCTCACTTCCCACCCTAGGGGTCCCTGTGAAGGTGACCAACGTCAAGGATGGCACCACCCACCAGACCTCCTTGGAGCTCTTCATGTACCTGAACGAAGTCGCGTGAGTGTCTGCAGCCCTGTCCGGCCTCCTGGGAACCGCTGTCTTGGGCGAGCACGAGCCTGGACCGTTGGAGCTAATGGTTGTGGCTGAGGCTCAGGGGTGTGGAGCACAGGCCGTGTCCCTTCCCCATAGCCAGAGTTTCCCGGACCAGGGGGACCCATTTGGCAGGAGAGGCTCCGTGGTCCTTAGCCTTGGAAGATAACAAGCCCAGGGGGTCTCCTGCCTCCAAGGGATCATTAGGCTGGGGCTCTCAGGCCCTTGGCTGGATGGGAGGTCAGGATAGAAGGAAAGGGAGCAGTAGTTAGCTCTGGTGCTAGGCAGGGCCCCAGGACACAGGTAACAGATGGAACAATTTGAACTCACACCTGGGCAATCCCTGCTCTCTGGGCCTCAGCTTCCCCACCTGTCCAGTGGGCACCTGGACTAGGTCACCTGGCTCAGATGTCCTCTTGAGTCTTAGATCCTGAAATGCTGCCTACTGTGTGGCCTAAGCTGTGCCCACCCTGCGACAGCCCAGCTGGGTGGGTGACTGAGCCTTGCGGTAGCGCCTGAACCTAACGGACCGGTTCTTCCCACAGGGGCAAGCATGGCGTGGGCCGTATTGACATCGTGGAGAACCGCTTCATTGGAATGAAGTCCCGAGGTGAGTCTGCTCAGCCCGCCTCAGGGTCTGCCTTGGGGCCCAGCAAACCCAGAGATCCCTGAGACCCTGTCCCATTTGGACGCTACTACCCCCATGCTACGTGGGCGACCTTGGGCACGTCCTTTCACCACACACCGAGACTGCAGTTTCCCTCCTGCCAAGTGGGGATCGTGGGCCCTTTGCCACTGGCTTTCAGGGTGTTATGAGAAGAGCTGTCCAAGGGCCGGGAGAGGCCCAGGAGGGCCTAGGGAGTCTCCAAGGAGCAGGGAGGCCAGGGCCAGGCCTAGAGGTCAGGCTGTCTTGTGTCTGGGGCGGGCAGGCCAGGTTTGGAGGCAGACCGTGCAGGCCTGATTTCGTGGTCATTAAGGCCGCATGGAGGCCGCCGGCCAGGCAGGGCGAAAATCCTGCCAGGGGTGGGCGCTGTGGCTGCACAGGCGCTGGGAGCCGGCCAGGGCCTAAGGGCCTGTCCCAGCATCAGGCACGGCTCACGGGCCCTTTTTCCAGGGATGGGGCTGTGCCGCAGTTGAGGCTGAGCTTCGGTGTGACATGCCTGCCACCTCTGCTGGCCTCTAACCTGCCTAGCCGCGTATCCGCCTGTGGCTGGGCCTAGGAGCAGGACAGTTGGTCCCCAAGCAGGTGCCTCTGTCTTCTCTTAGTAGCCAAAGCCCATGATTCCCTTTGTCAGCCACTCACCATTTCATCTTGACCACACCCTCCTCTCCAGGACTCAGTTTCCCCATTCATACCCAAGGGGATCTCAGCTCCCTGAGGGTCTGCCAGTGT
The DNA here is from genome assembly GCF_009828535.3 of Hylobates moloch. Classification (NCBI taxonomy): domain Eukaryota; kingdom Metazoa; phylum Chordata; class Mammalia; order Primates; family Hylobatidae; genus Hylobates; species Hylobates moloch. Next base: position 102,693,170 of record NW_026652285.1, read on the forward strand.
GTGATAAAGCCATGCTGTGTTCTTTCTTGGGGGTCCTAAGAGGGAGAGAGCAAGGTTTCAGCAGTCGGAGCCCCTGAATTGAGCACCTGAATTTTTAATACTGGTGGTGGGGTCAGGGCTCCCCGTTTTGGTAAATGTTCAGATCTCTTTGCTTAGGGTCGACTTGAAAAGATACCACAGCCAAATAACACCTGGCCACGGTAGTCACAGACCCATGTCTCTCAGGCTGTTTTTACTAAGATTCTAAAATCCAAAGAGAGCCGATCACCCCATGTGGGCCAGAAGAAAAGGGTGGTGCTCCGGAGGGCAGGATGCCTGGTTCTGGTCCCAGGTTTTCCCTGCCTTGCCCAACAACCTTGGACTTGTCATCTATCGCTAGGCCTCAGTTTCCCCAAGTATAATGTGGCAAGCGTTGGGAGTTGCATCACTCTGGCTCTGACCTGTTTGCATTTACCTCGAAAGGCATGGTAGCACGGAAGGGGGAGGCGGGCTTGCCTCTTTCTTGTGGTTTTAGCTCCTTGCTTGCTGTTATTCAGGAGAAACAACCTAATTGCAGCTCTAGGAAGGCCTTGAGAACAATGTTACTAATTAGCTGCTCCTTTTTATCCTGGCTTACCTTTGTCTCTTACCTATATTAACATGTGATTAGATGCCCCTTTGTTGCAGCCTGCCCTTGGGAGCCAGCGGGGTGTGCACCCTCCAGGGAGAGCTGGGAGGGACCTTGAGGAGCCACACACCAGCACCCCACTTACAGATGGGGAAGCCAGGGCTGGGGAGGGGTGGGATAGAGGGCTTGCTTCAAGTCCCAGGCACTTTAGTGGCAGGACCCGGACTGCCATCTGGGCCCAGAGCGGCATGGAGTGGAGGGCTAAGAGCTTAGACTGGAGTTGGACAGATCTGGGTTCAAACTCATGTATGGTGGCAGGAACTGGTACATTGGAAGTGCTCCATAAATAGCCATCAGTCCCCAGGGCATGTGAAATGGGGACAGAAGCAGCCCCCACCCTCTGGGAGCTGTCAGTGTGGCAGGGGGTGGGAGGGTTCCAGTATTGCACCTGTTATTATGCCCTTGTCATGCCTGTGGCAGGCATCACCAGTCAATGCTGGCACTATCCCGTTGCCTCCAGAGGTATCTCAGGGCTGCTTGCAGGCACTACCAAACGATCAGGATTGGCATACGCGATGAAAATGTATTGCCTTCCCTATTGGAAAGATAAGGACTGGCCTGAAGTCATTGTGAAATTGCATCTCGCGAGGTGGGGCGAGTCAAGCAGAGTTGAGCAAAAATGAACTGAAGGAGGTGGTTAGTGATGAAGACCTGGACTGCACTATTCTGAATGTGGAATGGTAGCTGAGAGCATTCCAGGGAGGCTGGACCTTTTTCCCAGAATGGGGGCCTCATGCCCTAAGAAGGCCAGAGCCATGAGATCAACAGTCTGTTCCAACCCCCGTGGCTCCTTACCACCCACCTGGGGAAAGGTTCCTGGGGCCCAGCCTTCACTTTGCCCTGGTACTTTGTGTGGACTGTTGGAGGCTGTCCCTAAAAGCACAGAATTGAGTCAGTGTTGTACAGGGAAGAAAATCGGGATTCTGACGGCAAGAACTTGCTGTGTGATCTTAGGCAAGTTTCTCCCTCTGGAACTCCAATTGTCAAGGGGCCAGATGAGGAGGTCATATCATCTCCCTCTGACTGTCCTCACTTGCCTATTTTCTTGCTTTGGGTTGGGGAGAGAAGAGAAAGTTGCTAGGTAATTTTAGGGTGGTGTCTTGTTTTTATTTCTCTACTCCCAATATTTCATGTGAGAAGGAAAGAGGAGAGACGGTAAATTAGGGCACCGTGGATTCCCCCATGACAAGGTTTTTATTAAGCGTACAGTAATGAGAGAAGCTGTTAATCATCAATTATATTGAGGGCAGAACAGAAAGATGCTATTGTCCGTATCTCGGTGTACAAGGGGAAAATGTCATTTGTATTGATTTTACAAAACTCGTAATTGAAATTCGTTAAGGGCTGATTTTGTCTCTGGGGGGGTTGGGGGCGTGTAGGGAGTTGGGTAGCGCCAGTGCCCTGGGTCTGGGGTGGCCTAGTCAGCGGTGCTCAGGGTCAGGGACAGGAGGCTGGGGAAGCTGCGGCTGGAGTAGCTTTCTCTGTATTGTGGCTGTTCACATGTCATTATCACATTATCTTTTTAACTCTGGAGGGGGGCTAATTAAGTGAAGTAAATGAAATCAGTGGGGAAGAGAAGGGGGGGCAAGGCAGGCCGGAGGGAAGCTGAGGGAGGCCGGGAAGGAGCCAGCGCATGTCCTTGTGCTCAGCTTCTCTCTCTCTCTCTCCTCTCTGGCCCCAGACTTCTCCGGCCGCTCTCCCCTCTCTGCTCTCCTCCCAGCCCTGCCCGTCTCACCTCTGCCTGCCCCCGCCTTGCTCCTCCTCCCTCTCTCCCCTTCCTCCTCCCTCTCTCTTTCCTCCTCCTTCCCCTCTTCCCTCCCTTGCCCTTCCCTCTTTGCACATCCTCCTCCCCTTCCCCACTCTCCCCTCCTGTCTCCCTTCCTCCTTCCTCCTCTACTTTCTGGCCCAGAAGGAACAAGGGCTGCCACCCACTTGCCCAACGTGCCCACCCACCATCTGGAACATTCCAGATGGAGAATGGAGGGAGACCTGTGAAGCAGAGGTTTTCAGCCCCAGAGGCCCACCCAGGATGGGGCCCGCCAGGCACCAGGAGCATAGAGGATGGCTACAGTCCCACCCTGACCTGCCTCTCACCTTGGCCCTGGTACCTAAAAGGGCAGCCCTTGGGCTCCAGCCAACCCCCATGCCCCACCTCTTCCAAATCACTTCTACTTTCCCAAAGGACCAGAGCCTTTAGTCCAGGTGCCCTCACCTCCAGCCAGGGCCCCAGCTGAGCTGGCGGATCCCACTCAATTCTGCAAAATTGCTCATTCTGGCTAACCTGGCAGCCTCAGGGACAGACGAGAAGAATTTGAGCCACAGCAGCTGTTTGGTTCCCACCTCTTTCTGCTTGGTCCACTCTCCCCCCAGCCACCCTGGCCACCCCAGCTCCTTGCCCTTCTCCCCACTCCCCGCTGCACCCTTCTTGGCAGTAATTATGGTGTGATTGAAGCTGCTCCACAGAGAACTGCTGACACCTCTGTCTTTTTCCTATAAACACGGGGAGATGAAAGTAGACACTTGGAGATGCTGTGCGTGTCACTCCAAAGATGTTGTCTCTTCCACGGCAACACAGAGGCTCAGCTGTCATTTCCTCCTTCTCTCTGTGCAGTGGTTTGTATGCCGACTGTCAAAAGCCCCAAATCCATAGTCTTTTAGCATCAGGTTTCTGTCGCTGTTTTTTTTTTTTTTTTCCAGAAGAAACACAGAAATCATCTGTACCCCCTACCCCTGTGGAGAGGGAAGAGCTTTAAAATGCACACACACACAACACACACACACACACGTGCGCGTGCGAGTCAGTGGCAACCTAAAAACAAGCTTTTTGATCCATCACAATTAACTTTAACACCTTCGAAGAAAAGGAGCAGGAATATTAATTGTGCTGGTGCGTGTTGTGGCTGCAGACTTTCCCCTTGCCCACGAGCCCTCCAGAGGCTGCCTGGGAGGGTGGCAGCCAGGAAGCCAGTGCTGGGGGCTCAGGAAGCGGGAGGTTCTGCCTGGCCTCTGCCCACCAGACACTCTCTGCTCCCGGTGGCACTGGCCTCATTTTCCTGGGGACACCTGTGATGGGCCAGTAGCTGGAGGACCTTGGGCAAGTCACAGCTCTTCCTCGAGCCCTGAGCCCACCTGCGCCCTCCCCTCTCTGGACTGATGGCAGGCGATGCTGTGGCCTCGAGTGTTCTCGAGACAAGACCGTCAGTAAGTAGGGCACACCTGGAGGACGCTCTGAACACTTACCTTTGGGATAGGTCCCAAAGGAAGTTGGAATGTCAGAGCAGCAGGAACTTGCAGCCTTCTTGTTTTCCAGATGGGTTGCCTGGGTCTAAGAGAGGGGGCTGAGACCGGCCAAAGTCACACAGCAAGGCCAAGCTGGGCACTTTCTGTAAAGCATGGTTGTAGGACTCCTGGTGCCCAGCTCCAGCCCTGCAAATATAGTTTGGACTGCCCCACAGTTGGCCCAGCTGAGGACAGAAAAGCAGGGAGGCGGGCGGAGGTATCTAGGAGTTAAAAATGAGGGCTCCTGCTACTGGCCTGCCCAGGATGGCACTATTACGACTCTGTGGCCAGTGTAAGGATGGGCTTTGCAAGTTTCTGGAATTTTCCAAAATGTACTCAAACTAATCACTAGAAGGCCTGTTTCCAACCCAGTATGTATCGAGTTCTACTATGTGCCAGGATGGGAGGACCAGCAGGACTTTGTCAGTGTCGTGCTCTTGGTGGCTCTTGGGCAATTGCGTTATTTCTGGTCATAAGGTTTCTAGGCTGATTGAAAACTTGCTCCTCAAACATTACTGTTATATCTGCCATTTTGGAGCAGAGATTTCCCGTTTCTGCACACACTGGGCTTTCTGAACACACTGCTGAACCATTCCCCTTTCTGGTGGTTTTCTTGGTGCTGTCATGTTTGTTTGGGGTCGTCATGTTTTGTTTTTCTTTCAGACAGGGTATTGCTCTGTCACCGAGGCTGTAGTGCGATGGTACGATCACGACTCACTGCAGCCTCAACCTCCTGGGCTCCAGCAATCCTCCTACCTAGCATACACCACCACACCCAGCTAATTTACCATTTTTTTGTAGAGACAGGGTCTCCCTACATTGCCCGGGTTGGTCTTGAACTCCTGGGCTGAAACGATCCTCCCACCTTGGCCTCCCAAGTAGCTGGGACCACAGGCACATGCCGCCACACCCAGCTACTTTTTTTAGGTTTTTGGTAGAGATGAGGTCTCACTACGTTGCCCAGGCTGGTCTTGAACTCAGCTCAAGCAATCCTCCCGCCTTGGCCTCCCAAAGTTCTGGGATTACAGGTGTGAGCCCCCGCACACCTGGCCTGTGCTAAGTTCTATGTCCCTGTTCTCCAGGCTGTCTATAATGACTTTCCCGCCATCAGCCTTTTTACCCCTTCCTGGTTTGTGGCTCTCAGCTGCTCTGCAGAAAATGACGACGGGCCCATTTGAACTGTGTTTACAAGAGTCACGGTGAGGCCTGAGGAACTCCCGAGGGATTTGAGGGCTTGGATCTCTGCACAAACTTGGAGAGAGGCCATTTCCTAATCAGAGGTCACAACTAGATTCAGACGGTGGAGATGCCGAAGGCTGCAGCCCCCACCAATGAAGCGGGGTGGGCTCTTTCATAGCACACGATACTCATATTTGCACCTGGCTGATCTGAGGGGCTTTCACGAGCATGTCACCTGACACCAGTATATCAGGGGTTTACAGATGAGAGAACTAAGCCCCCAGAGAGGTTCCCTTCCACCCGGGAACACGGAGCCATGGTGAGAACCAAGCTTTTCCTCCACAGCAAGTCTGGACTTGGGCTTTTTCTCTCACACTCTGGTTAGCAGTTGATCACTTTGCCAAAGGCCCTTCGAGGCCACCTGGAGCCGAGATGGGAGACCCCGGTGCTGGGCCCATTCCCCCTGCAGTTGGCTGGGTGGTATTAGGCAAGCCACCCCCCTCCCCAGGCCTCAGGTTCTCATTTGTAAAACTGGTGTGTGAGACTAGATTTAAAGCGAGTCCAGAGTTTGCAGAGGGACCTCTGTTCCTCCCAGCACAGCCTCTGCCATCTCTTCTATATGCTGGGCTTCTGCCGCAGGCTGTTTGAATGTTAGGTTGGCAGCTAACAGTCGGGAGAACACAGTACCGGATTGATCCTAATGCAAGCTCTGACATTCTTGTGATTCTAAGACTTAAAGATCAAAGACTGGAGTTCTCTAAGGAGGAAACTTCTGGTTAGTGCACGAGGGCTCAGCAGACTCAGCCTCCCCAGATCCCCAGTGGGCTTCAGAGTCAAAACCAATATCCTTCATGGTTTAAAAAAAAAAAAAAAAAAAAATTAAATTGTGGTAAAATACACGTAACATAAAATGAACCATTTAAAATGCGCAAGTGTGCCGCTCAACGGCATCAGGTCCCTTCCCAGGGCTGTGCCGCTGTGACTGCCGCCCACCCCCAGAACATTTTCATTTCGCAAAGCTGAGACTCTGGCCCCATGAAACACTCCCCATTTTCCCTCCTCCAGCCCCTGGCAGCCACTATTTCTGGCTGTATGATTTTTGACAACTCGAGGGACCTCCCACGAGTGGAACATACAGTGTTTGTTTTTGTGCCTGGCCTTTGTCACTTAGCGTCACAGCCTTATGTTGATGCTGTGGCATGTGTCAGGATTTCCTTCTTTTTTGTTTTTAGACGGAGTCTTGCTTTGTCACCCAGGCTGGAGTGCAGTGATGTGAAATCAGCTCACTGCAACCTCTGCCTCCCAGGCTCCAGTGATCCTCCTGCCTCAGCCTCCCAAGTAGCTGGGGCTACAGGCATGCACCACCATGCCTGGCTAAATTTTTTTGTACTTTTAGTAGAGATGGGGTTTCACCGTGTTGGCCAGGCTGGTCTTGAACTCCTGACAGGTGATCCACCTGCCTCGGCCTCCCAAAGTGCTAGAATTATTACAGGCGTGAGCCACTGCGCCCAGCCCCCTTCCTTCTTAAGGCTGAATAATATTCCATCGTATGGATGGACCGCATTTTGCTTCTTCACTCATCCCTCGATGGACACCTAGGTTGCTTCCGCCTCTTGGCTATTGTGATTAATGCTTCTATGAACATGAGTGTACAAATCCTTTCTGGGTTTTTTTCAAGCAGCCACTGTAGAAAGATGTTAGTAAATTCCCAGGATAACTAAGAACCTGCCCCTTTAGTGATGTAACGTATGGTGGAAGAAAGGAAGCTCTGGGGGTAGAATCCATGGAGCTGGGGGAGCTATGGCCCCTGCGCCACCCAGACAGCAGTTGCAGGGCGGGCTTGCCCAAGGCCAGCTCTGAAGTTGATGCGAGAGGTCACACTCCTGAGGCAAGAGGGGGCCTGGGCTGTGTGGTGTGGGCAGTCCTGCCTCTTGGTGCCCCACTGTCCTCCAATGCAGTAGGACCTTCCCCGAGACCCAGCTCAGCCCAAGGCCAGGCACTTCTGTGTCACTCGGAGATCATCTGTTCCAAGCAGGTTGTTTTCCAAATGGAGGGACTGGGCCTGAGGTTACAAGAGGGCACTTGAGCAATCCCCTCTCCTCTGACCTTCCAGGGTTGGGCCTCCATGGCCAGGTGACTTACAGGGCAGCAGACAGCACTGGTGAGGGACTCGGGGGCCTGCATTCAGTTCCCAGCTCCACCTAGAGCAAGTCCCTTCCCCTCTTGGACTCAGTTTCCCCATCTGTACAGTGGGGTCAGCCTAGGTGGTTGCCCAAGCCCTCTGCCACCCCAGTGCCCTCTGGAGAGACCTGGCCGCAGGGGCCCCACGGGCTGAAGGTGGCATGTGTGTACACATGTGTACATGTATGTGCACAGCCGTCCCCCTCCCCTGGCTCCCTGGTGGAAGGGAGGAAGGGATATTTGGGGCTCTGGGCTCTGCCGTAGTCGCTTTAATTACAGGCTTTCAACCTCGGGCCGGTGGGCACGCATGGGGAGGGAGGGGTTGCTGCTCCGAAACCCTGTCATTTTCTAGCGTCTGGGGCCCCTTCAAAGGGGGCATCTAGACATTTTCTCCACAAGCCGCAGAGTGGACTGTCGTGGCCCCAGCATGAACATAATGACAGATGCATTTTGCAGCAAGCTGGGAGTGAATGGGTCCGACCGGCTTGTCTCCTGTCAGACGAGTCATTATTACTATTATTTTTTTTTTGTCATTTGCTGACAGTTTGGGTTTCATGCGTTTCTCTCTTTTTTCTCCCTTTTCCCCCTGCCTGGAAAAATGGCTAGGTATCTACGAGACCCCAGCAGGCACCATCCTTTACCACGCTCATTTAGACATCGAGGCCTTCACCATGGACCGGGAAGTGCGCAAAATCAAACAAGGCCTGGGCTTGAAATTTGCTGAGCTGGTGTACACTGGTGCGTAAGACTCTACGGCTGCCCCCTCTAACCGCCCCACAAGGGATCCCAAATCACCGTCAGGCTCTCGGGCCTGGCCCTCCCCTCCGTATCAGCACCTTCCTCCCCTGCTACCCACTGCCATCCTCGTGTGAGGCCCTAAAAGGTGCAGGCCGAAGGGGGTTGAGGGAAGGTGCAGGGCATGAGGGAGCAAGGGGATGCTAGAAGCTGCCTTGACATGGGCTGTGTCCAGGGAGATGCACTGGCTTCTCAAGGTGTCCGGCAGCTTCCACCGCCTACAGTTTGCATGACTCCAGCACGTGCCAGGCATCACCCCACATGGTCCTCACAACTTTCCCAGGAGGTCTGCAGCTCCCTGTACACGAGGAAACTGAGGCTCAGAAGGAAAGCATAAAACCAGAAGTGGCCTAGCTGGGTGTGACCCCCAAGTCAGGCTGTCTCCAGGCAGAACCTGGACCTACTCCATGAACTTGAGGGAGAGGCTCCCCGGACCAGAAACTCAGCCCCAGACCCCAGTACTGCAGGAGCCAGATCTTGACCATGAAACTACCGGGGTGGCCACAGGGCCTGAGCCCTGTCACACACCCAGCCCATGTGTGGAAGGACCAGTGGGTGACATGAGCACCTGACGGGGGGGGGTGTCCCCGTTTTGCAGGTAAGGAGCCTGGGTTTCCATGCCTTGGAATCCAGGCCTCCTGACTCCAAAATCCAACCCTCATGTGGTGTTTAACAGAGGTCCCCAAACTACAGTCCCTGGGTCAAATCCAGCCTGTCACCTGTTTTTGTTCAGCCCGTGAGCTAAGAATAGTTTTTACATTTTAATTTAATTTATTTATTTGGGACGGACTTTCGTGCTTGTTGCCCAGGCTGGAGTGCAATGGTGCAATCTTGGCTCACTACAACCTCCGCCTCCCTGGTTCAAGCGATTCTCCTGCCTGAGCCTGCAGAGTGACTGGGATTACAGGCAGGCGCCACCATGCCTGGCTAGTTTTTGTATTTTTAGTAGAGATGGGGTTTCACCATGTTGGCCAGGCTGGTCTCGAACTCCTGATCTCAGGTGATCTGCCCGCCTTGTCCTCCCAAAGTGCTAGGATTACAGGCATGAGCCGCTGCGTCTGGCCAGTTTTTACATTTTTAAATGGTTGGGAGGAAAAAAAAAATTTTTTAATGCTATTTCATGACAAATTATGTAAAATTCAAGTGTTGCCGGGCACGGCGGCTCACGCCGGGTGAGGTGGCTGTTTCTGCATTGTCTGTGGCTCCCCTGGAGCGGCAAGGGTAGGTTGAGCCATTTTGAGAGAGACTGTAGGACCCAAAGAGCCTAAAATACTGACTCTCTGGCCCTTCCCACCCCCCTCCATAACATACACATAGCTCTGATTTGGGGCATTAAACAGCTGCCCTGAGCTGTGGGAGGACAGGCTGCTGCCTGAGACTGACCCTCACATCTGCCAGGGCCTGGACGTCAGGGGACCCATGCAAAGTTAGTATTAGTTAATCTAACAGCTACCTGGGCTCAGCTCTCCTCCCCTCGCCTCGCCTCTTCCCCTCCACTCCCAGATTTTGTTTCCTTTTAAGCCTCCTAATCACTGTAACTCATCTCAGGATTTCAAGAGGGCTCGATGGTTATTGGCTGGCATTATTTCTCCCTGCCATTGTTCCTGGCGGCTTTGAAGCCGCGTTTCTGCCCCCTTTCCCAGGTACAGACAGGTGCTTAAATGCCGTTGTCTCCTGCGGGCTGGGGCAGGACTGCAACCCCGAAAGGAGGGTTTTAGTTACAAAGTGAGGGAGTCATTAAGATGTGGCGGAGGAGAGAGCACCTGGCCGGGCTGCTCCGGGGCCTCCACGGAGGCTGATCCCACCGTGGCTGCGGCCATGGCTGCCACTTATCCTGCCAGGCTCTGAGCTGGGCACCCGATGGGGTATTATCTAATATTAGCTGCGCAGAGGTGAGGAAACGGAGGCCCCCAGGTGAAGACACTCGCCCAGGCTCTCCTGGCTGGTGATGGGCAGCTTTGAGCCGGGGACAGGCCAGCTGTAGCGGCCAAGTTCCCAGTTACTCCAGCAGATTCCAGGATGGCTCGTGATCAAGGGGCGCGGCGGCACGGACAGGGGAACCCTGGGTGTAGGGCACAGTTTGGCTCCTGGCTGCGGTCACGATGCCTCTACACCAGACTGGCTGCGTTGAGTCCCTGCTCTGTCAGCTAGCGACAAGCCCTCTACGTCCCAAACTGAGGTATGATTAGGAGACTTAAAAGGAAACAAAACCTCAGAGTGGAGGCGAGGGACGGTAGGGGCTTCTTCTGGGTAATTATCACTAATATTAACTTTGCCCTGGTCCGCTGACATCCAGGGCCCCGCAAACATCAAGATCGGCCTCGGGCAGCAGGCTGACCCCCACAGCTCAGAGGGCCTGTTTGATGCGATTTTCCCCATGAGGGATACAGACATGGTATAGACCAGGGCTTTGCTTGATCATGTTACTTACCTTCCCTAGGCCTCAGTTTTCCCATCTGAAGAGTGGGAATAACAGTTCTACCTGTCTGGTGGGTGAGGACTAAAAGCATGAGTATTTGTGAAGCATCTGGAACAATGTCTGGCAGACAGTGCTTATTCCAGTGCGTGAAATAACTGGGAGTGCCTGGCGTGGTTTCCCAGTGTGGAGGCGGGGCACTTGGGAGTCTTGCCTCTGGCTGGGTTAATGGTCTTGAGCAGGGCTGTCGCTTCCTCGAGCCTCAGTTTCCCCTCCTGTCAAATAAAGGGCACCAGGCTGAGGGCACACCAGGATCTCTTCCCAGTCCCATCTAGCTCCTGGGTGGAAAGCCCACCATTCTGCTGTAATGCTTGGCCTCCTCAGATCCCCTGTGGTCTCGGCACAGATAGGGAGACTGAGGCACGGGGAAGCCCTCCTGCCCCAGCCTCACTCCTAGAGGCTCTAGGTTCTGTGACCACTGCCACCCTGCATCTGTGTGTCTGTATGTGGCTGGCTGGCTCCCTCTCCTCTCCCACCATTCCCAAATGTCCTGGTCTGGCTGTGTGAGCTTCAGGCAGACTGTCTCCAGGAGTGGCAACCAGGGTTAGCCTGGTAGGACCCCAGCTTCAGGACCCTGGCAGGGCCCAGTGGAGCGTCTCATCTAGGGGGTATAGCTCACCTCTTCTCCCCTCGCCTCCATTTATCCAGCAATAAAATGGGTATAATGTGCAACTCACACAGAATTGCTCCAGTTAGAAAGGATCGCGTGTGTTTGGCTGGGCCTAGCAGCACGGGGGAGGGGTCCCTCTCCAGCTCAGCCCTAAGCCCCACCCACAGTGATCTGCAGGTCTAGGGGGTACAGGGTCTCCCCCGATGCAGCTTGTGCCAGGCTCGCTGTCCCCCAACCAAGGCTGGGTCTGCTGGGAAAAGAAATCTGAGCAGAAGACCCCCATGGGGCAGGGACAGAAAATTCTGAGATAAAGCCCAGGCCAGTTGCTCCCACAGAGATCTCTGTCCTATCTCTGGCTCCATCTCCTACCTGTCTTCTGGCCTGGAAACTTAACGGGCTAATTATCCCAGCTCCGTCAGAAAGATGGCCAAGCCCAGGACACCAGGGCATGGGGGGCTGGAAGAACATCAGTGGCCCCCTCCACAAGGGTCTCGGGTGTGTGTTGGAAAAAGCCCTGGGCCAGAGTTAGGAGTGCTGCATCAGACCTGGGCTCTTCTACAATCTTGCTGTGTGGCCTTGGACAGGCTCTTTCCCTCTCTGGGCCTCTCTCCCTGTGTACAGTGAGGTCTGGCACAGAGCATGGTGTTCAAGCTGCAAATGCAAAACGCTTTGCGCTCTGTGCATTCCCTCACTGCATCCACACAACCTCTGGTTAGTAATGTTTTCTCACTGTGCAAATGAGGAAACCGAGGCACAGGGAAGTTACATCACTTGTCCAGGTGTGGCTGGGATGTGGACTCAAAGGGTGGGACACTGGAGAGCAAGGACTCAACCTCTACTCTCTGTGCTTGGCCCTCCCCCACCTCTGCAAGCCCCAGGACCCCATCCCAGAGGCCTGTCCCCTTTCCCACGGAGGGCCTCAGCAGGTGCCCTCAGGGGCCTGGGCCTCCCACAATAGCCGCAGCCCCTGGGCTGACCCAGCCCTTTATCAGGGCAGGAGATCATGCGCCATCTGGCCCCGCAGCTGCCCAGGTGGGCTCACCTTCCAGGCTCCATTTCAGGAAACTCTAGCCTTGCCCTGTCCCCTCCCCCCGCCATGGCCTGCCTGCCTGCCTGCCTGCCCCTTGGTCCCAGCCTCCATCAGCAGAGGCTAGAGAGAGGCCCGGGGCAGACTGGGGTCTGAGCGCTACCGCTCCCTGGCCTTTAGGGCTCTGGGGGAGAGGGGAGGGAACATGTTTCTCAGGCACCTCCTGCCCCCACCTACACACCAAGGGATGTTCCGGCCATAGAGAAAGCTCCAAGTTTATCATAGGAAGCAGAGTTGTTACAACTTGGGCGAACACAAGTCAAATGGAGGCTCCCCACTTCCAGCCTGTGTGATCCTGGAGAAGTTTCTTAACTTCTTTGAGCCTCCCTTCCTCACCCGGAAAGGGGAGAGGCTAAGAGAGTTTCTCTCAGAGTGCTGCCTATGAGGATTCAGGGAGCTAGCCCAGATCAAAGCCTGAGTGCAGTGCTGCTTATCTATGCAGAAATAGTCTATCTGCCCAGGAAGACAGTAGCAGGTGCAGAAAACAGCTCACCGATTCCAAGGGGCCTGCCCACCCCAAGGGGTGAGTTCCGGCCAGGACTCCAGTTCACAGTAGCCCCTAAGGCCGGTGCTGCTCAGTGCTAGGGGCTCCACATGAAATATTACTGTGACATCCCCACTCAACAGATGGGGAAACAGAGGCACAGAGAGGGGAAGGCCATACATGGCCATGGTCTGAACCACTGCCCAGCTGCCTGCACTGGACACCCATATCACCAAGCCCCAGGCAGCACGTGCCTCTGAGTCCTGTCTGAGGTCTTCTGCCTCCCCCGGAAGATTAGAGCCTCCGTTGGGCCAGGGATGGGGTCCCTTTACCACTGTGTCCCCAGTTGCTGGCCTGTGACACTTCCTGAATGCCTATGGCATGAAGCAGTGGGTCACTTCCCTCCTCCTGACCCTTAGGGAAATGACCTACGTGGTCACCTCCTTACCCACAGGCCCTTTGCAAGGTTAGAGGGCAGGGCTATGAAAGCATGGCCCTCAACTCAGCCACTGGCAAGCACACATTGTGCCAGACTCACGGGAGGCAGTTATGGTCTGCATGGCGGGGTAAACCACGGGGCACCCTTCCTGTGCCCCAGGTCTCCCTGTGTCCTCACGGTGCAGGAGGCCTCCCTAGTGGTATCCCATTTTCCTCCCTGTAGGTTTCTGGCACAGCCCTGAGTGTGAATTTGTCCGCCACTGCATTGCCAAGTCCCAGGAGCGAGTGGAAGGGAAAGTGCAGGTGTCCGTCCTCAAGGGTCAGGTGTACATCCTCGGCCGGGAGTCCCCACTGTCTCTCTACAACGAGGAGCTGGTGAGGTAGGTGCCCCACACCTCATTCTGACTCCCACTTGGGCACAGAGCCTATCTTTTGACTGGATCCTCAAGACATCTGTGCCTGAGCACGTCAGGCACCATGCAGAGCACACAGCAGTGGTCACAGAGGATACAGACACCACTATGCTCCCGTAGAACTCACAGGCTAGCTGGGAGAAAGGCATGGATCAAACCATTACCAGAATGTAGAATTAGACAAGGTGGCAGCAGGCTGTGAGGAATACAGGATAGTCTGGCTGGGTATAATAACTGGGATTGGCTAGGAGGGGTGGTGCATGCCTGTAATTTCAGCTACTCAGGAGGCCGAGGTGGGAGGATTGCTTGAGCCCAGTTCAAGACCAGCCTGGGCAACATAGTGAGACCTCATCTCTACTAAAAATAAAAAAATTAGCTAAGCATGGTGGCATGTGCTTGTGGTCCCAACTACTTGGGAGGCTGAGGTGGGAGCATCTCTTGGGCCTGGGAGATCAAGGGTGCATTGAGCCATGATCATACCACTGCACTCCAGCCTGGGCAACAGAGCAAAACCCCGTCTCAAAAAATAAACACATAAAATATTAGCCAGGCGTGGTGGCATGCACCTGTAGTCCCAGCTACTCAGGAGGCTGAGGCAGGAGGATCACTTGAGGCCAGGAGTTGGAGGCTGTAGTGAGCCAGGATCGCACCGCTGCACTCTAACCTTAGTAACAAAGCTAGGCACTGTCTCTTAAAAAAAAAAAAAAAAGAAACACAAGTGGAACCATGAGGAGATTTCTCACTGATGGACCAGGCAGAAGGTGGCCAAGGAGGAGCCCCTGGAGGGGCAGGAGGGCCCTGGTGAGCCAGGGCAAAGGTGGCAGGTAACGATTGGCCACTCCTGTGTCTGCCCCGTGGATGAGAGTGACCTGCACCAAGGGACGAGGTGTCACCTCCAGAGGTCACCTGGCCAAACTAGAGATGGGGCAGGCCCCTGTGGGACAGACAGCCCCCACTAGACGTGGGTCCCTCAAGGCCCAGCTTAGCTCAGGCTAAGACCAGCCCCTCCCTCCTGGAGGCTGGTTGGGAATTAAAGTACGAGTCTTGTTTGGCAGTCAATATTATTTTTTTCTTTCCCTTCTCCTTGCCATGTTGAGTTTCTCCCCCCTTCAATCTTTCTAAACACTTTATAAGCCATAAATACAACTGAGTCAGTTTAGATCAGTCGGGGTAAATGTCAAATTATCTTCTCTCTTTCTCTCTCTGGCTCTTTCTTCCCTCCCCCTCCAAATCAACAGCCTCTAATAATCTTTCCAACCTTTCATTAAGCCTTACAGTCTCACTCAGGGAGATTAAATGAATAAAGTAAAAAGGGAAAGGGGAAAAAAGAGAGAAAAGCAGGAGCATTTATTCTCACTGTGTTTCCGACCATTTCCCTTTTCTTTTTGATTTCTACATCGCTGACTTGAAAGCCCTTGAGTGACAGCGTCACAGGGACCAGCGAGGAAGCCGTGAGAGGTAGCAGAACTGGAAATGCCGCGGCACAGTAGGTAGAAAGTAACGTAATTATAGAGCAGGTCAGAGCCACTCGAATGAGCACAAATAAAAGCACAGAGGTTTTCTGCAGACCGTCAGGGGAGGAAAAAAAAAAAAAAAAAAAAAAAAAAAAAAAATCATTGTAAACTCTTTTTCCACCACAATTTTAAAAAGAGGTTTTTTAGTTCCTGAGAAACCCCTCTTGGAACTCCCAGCAGCCTCGTGGGACAAGTTTGTCCCTGGATGTGGGCCCTCTTTGCAGGGGCTGCCAGGGCAGTTGGGAAGTTCCCACCTTGGGGAACGGGATGGAGAGAGTTTGTTGTGACTTGTGAGAGATGGAGCTGAAGGGACAGATGGACACGGAAGTGGGGGGATTCTGTGTCCTACGTTCTCCCTGGGCTGAGTGCAGGGGCCAGTGGGGCTGAGGCTCAGTTGCTAAAACAAGGTCTGTTAAAGGGATCTGAGGAGCTTGGTGCTCTAATTTGGTCTAGCTCTTCCTAGGCACTGACTCTGCACAGAAAGGGGTGGCCAGCAAAAGTCTGGCATCTCCTCCTCTTCCAGGGAATGCAAGCTCCTAGTGGCTTCAGTGCCTGAGCCCTGGAGGGGCCGTGGAGGTGCAGAGGAGGGAGGAAGGGAGATCAAGGAGGTGCAGGAGCATGGGAGTGACTTTGCAGAGAGTTCCACGCACCCACTGGCTTCAAGACCTAGTGAAGGTCAGGGCCCGGGTCCTGAACAAGTCACTGGGGCCAGGCAGATGCAGAAACCTCATTTGTTCTTGTAAAAAGTCCAGTCTACAAAGAACCAGTCAGAGGTCCAGCCTCAGGGTCTCAAAGCAGCAGATCCTCCTGCCTCCCAACACCGACTCCCCCCGCCCACCCCTACCTTGAGAACCTTGAGTCAGCTTTGTCCCAAGGCTGGAATTCTGCAGACAAGGGACTGATTCAGAGCAGGACATGACAAGGGACCCCATCCTCTCAGAGGCTGGCCTTGTAGAGTAGGAGGCATCTGAGTCCACGTGTCCTAAGTGCTTAGCACAACCATAATTAATGAAGGCAATGGGTGATTGTTTGCTTATGTCCGGCCCCTCCCTGTGGACACCACTGTTGCTCTTCCTTCCTTGGCACCTGGCCCAGCACCTGGCAGGCAGCAAGGGCTTAATAAATGCCTGAACAAATGAATGAGTGAACGAATAGCGTTAGTACTAATGGGTGCTCACCATGTGCCAGGCACCAGCGACATTATTTCATGTGGGGCCAAATGTGGCACTGAGAGCTAACCACCATCTAACCACCATCACGCATTTCACAAGTGCAAGGCCGAGGCTCTGAGTGCAGGAATACTCGCCTGGGCTCTCTGGCGGCAGGTAGCGGAGCCAGGACGCAAACCCCAGTCGGCCGGCTGGAGTGCCTGCCATGGTTAGGAAGGTTTGGAGGAGCAGCTAAGGGTGGAGAGCCCCAAAGCAGAAGGCTGGTGAGTCTGGGAGGTGGAAACTGTAGGGAGGTAAAATCTGCTCTGCTGAGTATACAGCAGCAGTCAACCCAGCATTTTCCATGACACACTGGCGGTGGGTGCCCAGGTTTCAGGATGGATTAGGTAAGGTCTAACTGGTTGAACACATGAGGGGAAAGGTGACTTAGTGGGCCAATCTTGCTGTGAATGCTGGAGGCCTCCCTGCAGCTTGCGAAATGCCTTTGTGCTGTTGCAATTCACACCCCAAGGCCTCCTGAGCCTTCAGGTCACTGGATGCCATCCACACAGTCCCAAGGGCACAGGTGGCTTGGACAAGTTATCCATTTACAGACAGAGTGCTCTGGTTGGTAGGATTTCATAGGGCTAGTTCTGGGGTGGCTGCTCCTAGCCTCCTGCCACATTGTGTAGCAGGGAAGAGGCTGCTGTGTGCTCCACTAGGGCTCTCCGACCTTTGGGTTGGTGCCTGGCCCAGAACAGGGTTCCCTGAGTTATACAGAAATTAAATGGAAAGCCGACGTGCAGGGAGGGTTTGAAGCCACACAGGGGAAATGCCCTGACATCTGGGAGATGAGGCGGCTTCTGGCCCCAGCAGTCCTCCCTTCAAGCAGAGGCCAGGGCCAGGCTGAGCTGACAAGCTTCTCCTCTCCTTGCAGCATGAACGTGCAGGGTGATTATGAACCAACTGATGCCACCGGGTTCATCAACATCAATTCCCTCAGGTGAGAAGCTCAGGGCCCTGACGGGCCTTCAGAGCCCCCAGGTGTAAAGGGTAGGCTTTGAGAGCCCCCAGGTGTAAAGGGTAGGCTTTGATGGGACCTTAACTGCTGCCCTGCCCTGCCCTAGACAAACCCCACTTTCCTGTCCATCTGCCCATAGCATCCTCAGAGGCATGCTTTGATAGCCGACAGCAACAGAGGGTCCTAGGCACTGGGGTCCTAGGTTCCTATGTCCCACCCAGTGCCTCTGATACTTGCCCTCCCCTCCCGCTAAGCCACAGGGACTCCACTATGAGCTCCTTTGCAGGGCAGGTTAAACATGGAAATAGCGTAAAGGTGGAGAGAAGCCTTTGTTTTCTGTCACCATACCTGAGCCGTAGGTCTAGCTGGAAACCATCCTAGCCACGTGGATCTCCATGGCCCAGGAGGGTGGTGCACGTCATCTGAAGTCACTCAGACCTTTGATCCTCTGTGAGTCACCAGTAAGGGTGTCAGCTGTACCTGCCTCACAGATGCAGTGAAGGTTCAATATGAGCCTGTGGAAATCAAGCATGCGGCTCAGGCTTAGACCCTGGCATGCAGAAGAGCCAGGGGCAGTGCCAGCAGCAAGCACTCTCAGCCCAGGGCTGGTGTGCTCAAGGGCAAACAGGGTCATTTGTCACCAGCAGCTAACATAGACTAAGCTGCCCTGGGGCACTCTCCTAGGATGTCTCATTGAATTCTTACACAAAATTTGCAACTACCCGCAGACAGGCTGAGTGGTTAAGTAACTTTCCAAGGGTCACACACACAGCTAGGAGGTGGTGGAGCTGAGTCCGGAGGGCCTGTCCTCCTGTGGGTTCTCCATCACCAGCTCCCTTCTCATGGGGATTGGAGTCTAGAAGAATACGCAAGTCTGTCTCCTCTTGCTAACAACATGCCGGGGGCACAGAGCCACGATTTTCTCCCAGAGCTAGTCTCTTGTCCCTGGAGGCACCCCTTCCCCCGAGAGATGTTGAATCCCGCCCATCTGCCCAGGGTCCTCTCCCTTCCCCTCCGTCACCTCCACCTCCCCTGCCTCCTGCGCCCTCTGTTTGTATTTTATGACTCTATAAACCCTTTTAAATGGCCCAGAACAAACAAGGCTTACATAATGGCCTCTTCATTTCTCCTATTGCTAGTTAAACGCTTTGTCTTCAACAATGACAAACAATGTTTTCCCCCAAGATAAATTAATTACATTATCCTGACTGGAGGGCAGGAGGGGCCAGGGCGGGAGAGGGAACAGAAAAAAAGGCAACTTCACACACATCTTAACAAACAGCTGCCCCAGCCACCCCAATTCTGCCGGAATTAATTGGACCCAGTGTGTGTTGTTATTGTTAATTTACATTTTTCTTTGTTTTGAATCTGGTTTACAGGCTGAAGGAATATCATCGTCTCCAGAGCAAGGTCACTGCCAAATAGACCCCTGTACAATGAGGAGCTGGGGCCTCCTCAATTTGCAGATCCCCCAAGTACAGGCGCTAATTGTTGTGATAATTTGTAATTGTGACTTGTTCTCCCCGGCTGGCAGCGTAGTGGGGCTGCCAGGCCCCAGCTTTGTTCCCCGGTCCCCCTGAAGCCTACAAACGTTGTCATCGAAGGGAAGGGTGGGGGACAGCTGCGGTGGGGAGCTATAAAATGACAATTAAAAGATACACTAGTCTTTTGTTTCTTTATTTCTAGTGTGTGTGTGTGTGTGCGTGTGTGTAGTTAATTATGGTTTTCTTAGGCCAACCTTTGTGTTTTCGGACCTAAGTGCCGCCGAAGGCCGCTATTTGCCAGACAGCCTGTTAATCTGGCAGTCGACCCCACTCCAGCAAAAACTAGGAATCCAAAAGTGCCGCCTGGGTCAGATCCTAGCCGGCAGCCTAGGAATCTGTTACCAACTGTGGTCCTGTGGCAAATGTAAGGAAACCAAATAAAATTTAGGGGATGCCCTTTGGGGGCATCAACGCACAGCCCTTTCTCTGGAGATCACCTTTACTCACAGCCCACAGGGAGCTTCTATAGAGAGCGACCATGAGTGACCCTAGGACACTTACCACAGCTGCATGGCCTAAAGCAGCCTGAATCATGAAGGAGGAGGGAGAGGCCTGAGCAGAGAGGAGAAAAAGAGCAAGCCCGGAACTTGGCAGCACTTCTCAGGGTCCACAAACCAGGCCCCAAAGCAGCCATGTTTGTAGTGTGGATCCGGCCCCCCTTGGTCATATCTGATTGGACCGTGGATGGACATCTGACTCGAGCTGGCCAATCAGAACCCCCAGGAATTGGGCCTGGGCACGTGGCCGGAAGTGAGGGCTTGTAACACAGGCACTCACCGCTGGGATGCTGTGCACCTGGGGCACAGAGCAGGTGTAGAAGGAAAGGAGAGGGAAGGGATGGGAAGAGAGGGTCATGGTATTAGCGTCCGTATTTCTGTACTGGTGCTTCATGAAAGCTGGTGGCATCTCTTGGCCTGGTTTCCCTGACACCTGATATCATAACGAATTCAGGACTCCAGCTCAGTGAGAGAGTTTCTGCTCCTTGCAACCAAAAGCATCTTCACGGGAAAGACTTGAGTGCCGCTTGCTCTGTGCTTTGTCCTGGTTCTGAACTCGGAACCTGACCTCAGGGATCGCCTCGCCACTCCGCTGCCTGTGTCCATGAGGGTTTCTCGCAAAAGAAGTTTTACCTTTAAAACTTATTTTCCTCTGATTATTAATGTCCGTGGTAATAATAAATGACTCAATATTAGCTTTGTGCCAAACACTTCGCTACACACTTTATTCACATTATCTCATTGAATCTTCAAAACCACACTTGGAGGTGGACGCTTTCATCTCCATTACGTAGAGGTAGCAGTGAAGCTGCAGATAAATTGACTTGCCAAAAGCCACTCAGCTAGCAAGTGACAGAACCAAGAACCAAACCCTGGCCTGGCTGTCCCCAAATCTTGTGCGTTTGTCTTTTTGTTGTTGTTGTTGTTAAGATGGAGTCTCGCGCTGTCACCCAGGCTGGAATGCGGTGGCGCAATCTTGGCTAACTGCAACTTCCACCTCCCAGGTTCAACCGATTCTCCTGCCTCAGCCTTCTGAGTAACTGGGATTACAGACACCCATCACCTGGCCTGGCTAATTTTTGTATTTTTAGTAGAGACGGGGTTTCACCATGTTAGTCAGGCTGGTCTCGAACTCCTGACGTCAGGTGATTCACCGGCCTCCCGCCTCCCAGAGTGTTGGGATTACAGGCGTGAGCCACCGCACCCGGCCATTATGTCTTTAACCATAGTGATAAGCTGCATCTTTAAGAAAAGAAATAACTAGCCGGGCATGGTGGCTCTCGCCTGTAATCCCAGCAGTTTGGGAGGCCGAGGCGGGTGGATCATGAGGTCACGAGTTGGAGATCAGCCAGTTTGAGACCAGCCTGGCCTCGGCCTCCCAGAGTGCTGGGATTATGGGCATGAGCCACCACGCCCAGCCACATTTGGTATATTATCAGTCATATTTTGTCTTTTTCTTTTCTTTTTTTGTTTTTTGGCTAAACATCCTATAATGCACATATATTTTTTCCTATGCTTACAATATTTTTGCAGTTATTTAGGCTAAAGTATAAATGCTTTATATTTTATAGTTATAAATGTATACCTTATACTTTAAAGTATAAACTTTATATATTTATGCTTTAATGTATATACTTTGCACCCTATTTTTAAAATTTTAACATATCATAAATGCCTTCCTATAACATTAAAAACTCAGTCCTTAAGCCTGGGTGCAGTGGTTCATGCCTATAATCCCAGCACTTTGGGAGGCCGAGATGGGTGGATCGCTTGAGTGCAGGAGTTTAAGACCAGCCTGACCAACATAGCGAGATCCCATCTCTATAAAATAAATAAATAAATAAATAAATTTTAAAAACTCCTTAAACATTTTTAGCAATTACATAATGTTTTGTTACATTGATACTCCCTAACTTAACCTTTCCCCATTTATATATTTAATTCTTTCCATATTCTACATTATTTTTCTGCCTTTTGTTGAATTTATCTTTTATATTTTAAATAAATAGAGATGGAGTCTCACTATGTTGCCCAGGCTGGTCTCAAACTCCTGGGCTCAAGTGATTCACCTGCCTCAGCCTCCCAAAGTGCTGGGATTACAGGCATGAGCCACCATCCCCAGCCCTTTGGTTGAATTTAATGGAATGTTTTTAATAATTGGTTATTAGTTATACTTAATTATTATTGCTTTTTTAGTAGCCTTTCTGAGAGTTATTTTATATATCTTTAACTTACCACAGTCTACCTTCAATTAATAGTATGCCACCTCGAGTGTAACATAAGAACTTTGTAACAGTACGAGCCTAGAATATTTCACTTTATGCTCTTGTTGTCATAGATATGCTACAAAATCCCATAATACATTGCTATTATTTTTGCTTTAGACAGTCAAATATCACTTTTAAAAGATTAAAAATAAAAATAAAAAATAAAAGATTTTAAAAGATGAAAAATAATGGTGGGCCATGCCTATAATCCTAGCACTTTGGGAGGCCAAGGTAGGAGGATTGCTTAAGCCCAGGGATTCAAGACCAGCCTGGGCAACATAGGGAGACCCCCATCTTTACAAAAAATTTTAAAATTAGCCAAGTGTGGTAGCACATGCCTGTGGTTCCAGCTACTCAGGAGACTGAGGTGGGAGGGTCGCATGAGCCTGGGAGGTAGAGACTGCAGTGAGGTGTGATCACAGCACTGTACCCTGGCCTGGGTAACATCTCAAGACTCCGTCTCAAAAAATAAAAATAAACAGCTGAGATTGCACCACTGCACTCCAGCCTGGGCAACAGAATGAGGCTCTGCCTCAAAAAATCATCATAATAATAAATAAAGATTAAAAATAAGCAAAGAGTTTATCTTATATTTATCCATATATTTCTTTTTCTGATGCCCTTCATTCCACTGAATAGATCAAAGTATATATATATATATATCTCATTTTCCTTCTGTTGAAGAACTTTTAAAAGTATTTCTTCTAGTGCAGTGATTAATTCTTTCCGGTTTTTTTTTTTTTTTTTTGAGACAGAAGCTCACTCTGTTACCCAGGCTAGAGTGCAGTGGTGTGATCTTCGCTCACCCCAACCTCTGCCTCTCGGGTTCAAGTGATTCTCCTGCCCCAGCCTCCCGAGTAGCTGGGATTACAGGCGCCCACCACCATGCTGGCTAATTTTTGTATTTTTTAGTAGTGATGGAGTTTCACCATTTGGCCAGGCTGGTATTAAACTCCTGACCTTAAACGACCCACCCGCCTCAGCCTCTCAAAGTGCTGGGATTATAGGCATGAGACACCCCACCAGGCCCAGCTTTTATTTCTTTGAAAAAATTTTATTAACATTTACAAGTAGGTCCTTGCTCCATTTTGAGTTCATTACTGTGTAGGTTGTGATTCAGGATCAAAGTTTATTTTTTGAAAATTCTGATGTTTTGCTATCCCAGCACCATTTCTTAAAAAGTCTTTTTCCTATTATATTACCTTAGCATCTTTGTCAAAAATCAATTGATTAGGCCGGGCGTGGTGGCTCACGCCTGTAATCCCAGCACTTTGGGAGGCCAAGGTGCTTGAGGTCAAGAGTTAGAGACCAGCCTGGCAACATGGTGAAGCCCCGTCTCTACTAAAAATACAAAAATTAGCCGGGTGTGGTGGCGCACAACTGTAATTCCAGCTACTCCAGAGGCTGAGGCATGAGAATCGCTTGAACCCGGGAGGCAGAGGTTGCAGTGAGTTGAGATTGCACCACTGTACTCAAGCCTGGGCAAAAGAGCAAGATTCTGTCTCAAAAAAATTAAAAATAAACAACCAGATCTTGTGTGACCTCATTACTGTGATTAATTTTTTTGCATATGTGTGTATATATATATATATCTCAAAATTGGGAGTTGAATTTTGTCAAATGTTTCTCAACATCCTTTGAGATGTTTTCTCCTGTATTCTGTTAATACAATGCATTACATTAATTGATTTTTGAATGTTAAACCAATTTTACATTCACAGGAAAAATACCATTTGGTATTGCTGGATTTAGTTTGCTAAAATTTTGTCCGAGATTTTTTGTGTCTATTTTCATGTGGGATGTGGATCTGTAGTTCTCTTGTGGTTCTTTGGTTTTTGTGTCAGGGAGAGAGTGGCCCCCCCAAAAATCCATTCAGAAGTGTCTCTCCACCTCCTCTGTTTTCTAAAACAGCTTTTTTGTAGGATTGGTAATATTCTTTCATAAATATTTCATAGAATTCACCAGTGGAAGGCCAGGCATGGTAATTCATGTCTGTAATCCCAGCACTTTGGGAGGCTGAGGTGGGAGGATTGCTTGAGCCCAGGAGTTCAAGACAATCCTGGGCAACGTAGCAAGACCCCCATCTCTGCAAGGAAACAGAAAAAGGAAAAAGAATTCACCAGTGAAGCCATCTGAGCCTGGAATTTTGTATGTGTGTGAGGCTTCTATTTTTTTATTTTTATTTATTTATTTTTTTTCTTGAGACGGAGTCTTGCTCTTGTCTCCCAGTCTGGAGTGCAATGGCATGATCTTGGCTCACTGCAACCTCTGCCTCCCGGGTTCAAATGATTCTCCTGCCTCAACCTCCAAGTAGCTGGGATTACAGGCACCTGCCACCATGCCCAGCTAATTTTTTGTACTTTTAGTAGAGACAGGGTTTCACCATGTTGGCCAGGCTTCTCTCAAACTCCTGGCCTCAGGTGATCCACCCATCTTGGCCTCCCAAAGTGCTGGGATTACAGGCATGAGCCACTGTGCCCAGCCTGAAGCTTTTAAAAAATAAATTTGGCCAGGTGCAGTGGCTCACGCCTGTAATTCCAGCACTTTGGGAGGCCAAGGTGGGCAGATCACTTGAGTCCAGGTGCTCAAGACCAGCCTGGCCAACATGGCGAAACCCCATCTCTACTAAAAATACAAAAATTAGTCAAGTGTGGTGGTGCACGCCTGCAATCTCAGCTACTTGGGAGGCTGAGGTTGCAGTGAGTTGAGATTCTGCCAGTGCAGACTCTGTCTCAAATAAAATAAAATAGAATAAAAAATTCAGTTTCTTTGATTTATGTCTATTTACTCTTGGATCAACTTTGGTAATTTGTATCTTTTGAGGGATTTAACCATTTCATCTAGGTTTTCAATTTTACTAGCAGAAAGTTTTTTAAATAATTTTCCTGACCTCACATGATCCACCTGCCTAGGTCTCCCAAAGTGCTGGGATTACAGGCGTGAGCCACCACGCCTGGCCCTTTCTAGGTTTTCTGCTTAATGATTCTTTTTTTTTTTTCTTTTTTTTTGAGAAGGAGTCTCGCTCTTTCACCCAGGCTGGAGTGCAGTGGCGCGATCTCGGCTCACTGCAGGCTCCGCCCCCCAGGGGTTCACGCCATTCTCCTGCCTCAGCTTCCCGCGTAGCTGGGACTACAGGAGCCCACCACCACCCCTGGCTAATTTTTTGTAATTTTAGTAGAGACGGGGTTTCACCGTGTTAGCCAGGATGGTCTCGATCTCCTGACCTCGTGATCCGCCCGCCTTGGCCTCCCAAAGTGCTGGGATTACAGGCGTGAGCCACCACGCCCGGCCAGTGATTCTTATATTCAGTGAAGTCTGTCTACTCTGGCTGGGGGAAACTCAAAACAATTCTCAGTCCTGTATGAGATTCTCAGTAATTTCTTTTCCCTCAAAAGTTGCTCTTGGCCAGGCACGATGGCTCACACCTGTAATCCCCCAGCACTTTGGGAGGCCAAGGCGGGCAGATCACGAGGTCAGGAGTTCGAAACCAGGCTGGCCAACATGATGTAATCCCGTCTCCACTAAAATTACAAAAATTAGCCAGGCGTGGTGGCGTGCGCCTATAATCCCAGCTTCTCCGGAGGCTGATGCAGAAGTATTGCTTGAACCTGGGAGGTGGAGGTTGCAGTGAGCCGAGATTATGCCACTGCACTCCAGCCTGGCCAACAGAGCAAGACTCCATCTTGGGGGGGAAAAAAAGTTGCTCTTGTCTGGTCTCATGGGGTTTTACTCTATACATGAGGAGATTGGCATCCACCAAAGACTCAAATGGACGCTTAACAGATTGCTGGAGGTCTTTCTCCTGTAGTGCCTTCCATGCTGATTGTCAGTCCCACAGATTTCAGCTGTGTCGGCTTCCCCAAACCCCATCTGTCTTCTCAGCTTGGCATGATCACTGGACTCTGTGTCTCCTCCCTATTTTGCAGTTTTGGAATTACCTCCAAGCAGAAAGCTAGGTGATGATAGGGCTTGCCTTGTCGGTTTCCCTTTTCTCAGGAATCACAGCCCTGTGCTACCTGTTGTTGAATGTCTGAAAATAGTTGTTCCTTCTGTTTTGTACCATTATCTGTTGTTTACAGTGGGAGTATAATTGTGGACCACCTCAGTCCTTTGTGGACAGAAATGAAAGTTGATTTTTTTTTTTTTTCTGAGACAGAGTCTTGCTCTGTTACTCAGGCTAGAGTGCACTGTGATCTCAGCTCACTGAAACCTCAAAATCCAGGGCTCAAGTCATCCCCCCCACCTCAGCCTCCTAAGTAGCTGGGACTGCAGGCATGTACCATTACACCTAGCTAATTTTTGTATTTTTCATAGAGACATGAAAAACAGCTCACTGCAACCTCCATCTCCCGGGTTCAAGCAATTCTTGTGCCTCAGCCACCTGAGTAGCTGGGATTACAAGCACACACCACCATGTCCAGCTAATTTTTGTATTTTTAGCAGAGACAGGTTTTGCCATATTGCCCAGATGGTTTCAAACTCGTGGCCTCAAGTGATCTACCCGCCTTGTTGCACAGACTGGTCTTAAACTCCTGTGCTCAAGCGATCCCCACATCTTGGCTTCTCAAAGTGCTGGGATTACAGGCATGAGCCACTGCACCTGGCCTGATGTTTTTCAATATAACAATAATATAATCTAAATGCCTATAGGCCAGCCTGGCCTGAGATCACAATTAATATCTTGCTAACATGAACCATGTAGTTTCTCATCCTAACATTCCACCCCTCACTGGCTCCCATCTCACTCAACATAAAACCCAAAGTCCTTACTACAGCCAGCACCAACTGCCAGACATGAAAGTGAGACCACATGGGAACTTCCCTCCGCAGACAAGCCTGACAGCAGCTGCCTGAATCATCCCACATGAGACTAGCAAAAGAACTGCCTAGGCTGCTCACCTATAGGCTCGTGAGAAAGAATAAATAAGGTTTTATTTTTATTATTATTATTTTGTTTTTATTTCAATAGTTTTTGGGGTACAGGGTTATTGCTTACATGGATAAGTTCTTTAGTGGTGATTTATGAGATTTTAGTGTACCATTACCTGAACAGTGTACATTGCATCCAATGTAGGCACTAAGTTTTATGGTTGTTTATGATGCAGCAACAGATAATTGATGCATTTATTATGGCCTACCAGCCCTTTCATGATCTGGCTCCCACCTACTTTCCTTCCTTCCCTCCTTCCTGCTCCCTCTCACTCTACTACAGCCCACTGTCTTCAAACAATCCAAGCTCCACCGGGAACATCTTCTCCCAAATAGCCACAAGACTCACTCATTACAGCCCCAATGTGGCATTGACTATACCTTTGTCCTGCCTCCCTCTTTACAGCACATACCACCACCAAACATATGCATTGGTTTGCTTTGTATATCTAGTAATTTTTTATTGAATGTTGGACATTGTCGAGTATCTCTCCCACTAGATAGGAAGCTCCATGTGGGCAGAGACCATGTCTGCCTTATTCGCAGCTGTGTACCAGATGCTAAAACCGTGCCTGGTCCATAACAGGTATTCCCAATTAATAT
This sequence comes from Hylobates moloch, assembly GCF_009828535.3. Classification (NCBI taxonomy): domain Eukaryota; kingdom Metazoa; phylum Chordata; class Mammalia; order Primates; family Hylobatidae; genus Hylobates; species Hylobates moloch. Next base: position 102,720,302 of record NW_026652285.1, read on the forward strand.
TTGTTGAATGAGTTGAATATTCATCCTCAAGTGGGCTCAGAACCCCACTTGAGAAGCGTCAGGAATACATACTTCCTCCCCTGCTCCAGGAGCCCATAAAATGGTGCCTAGGCATTCAGAAGCTATTCCAATCCAATCCTCATGCCACAGCCCAGGGCCCACCCTCATTCACCTCTTTGTCCCTCCTGTCACTCCTCTCCAGTCACTGCTTACACTCTTGACATGCTGTTGCCCCTGCTGTCAACACAACTGACCCCAGCTCCACTGAGAAGTGGGTAGGAAACCACCACCTTAGGGAAGCTACGGTAGGTTTGCTTGGACACGGAGATGTTAGAACTCTTAGCTCTTCACGTATGCAGCCCCTCTCCACCTGGGCATGCCCGTGTAGCCAAATGATCTTGATTGGTGATAGTTTCAACAAACAGCCTCCAGCTGTCACCAGAACCACCTTGTCCTCCAGCTCTCATATCCTATTGCAGGGATTAGCTTATTAGGACTGACTCTGCCTTCTCTCAGAGTAAATTTTGTCTTTGGTAGACCCTCGATCCTCCTACCCCCTGGCTATGAGGCTTCCACGGAGTTGCCCCCAGACTGCCACTGAAGACTGGGTATGTCTGAATCCAGGTCACTCCCAACATTGAAAATCTTTTCTAGGAATGTCTTTAGTCCTCAAGTCAATCTAGAAATACAGATCAATACTAGGGTGTAAATAGGATTGTTGCTATCTCACAACCATTGTTTAGTAGTTGTTTATGATGCAGCAACTTATCCATGTAAGCAATAACCATGTACCCCAAAAACTATGGAAATAAAAATAAAATAATAATTAAAATAAAACCTTAGTTATTCTTTCTCAGAGTGTCCAAATAGAATAACATTGAAAATTAAAGACTCAGAAAAATAATTACATTGTTTTGTTTTGTTTTGTTTTTTGAAACAGAATCTCACTCTGCTGCCCAGGCTGGAGTGCAGTGGCATTATCCTGGCTCACTGCAACCTCCACCTCCCGGGTTCAAGCAATTGTTGTGCCTCAGCCACCTGAGTAGCTGGGATTACAAGCGCACACCAACATGCCTGGCTAATTTTTCTATTTTTAGCAGAGACAGGTTTTGCCATATTGCCCAGGATGGTCTCAAACTCCTGGCCTCAAATGATCCACCAGCCTCAGCCTCCCAAAGTGCTGGGATTACAGGCGTGAGCCACCATGGCTGGCCCAGAAAAAAATTTTTATTTCTGATTCCAACATCTTTATCAAAATGTTTTGGTTAATATTCAGATGCATTTCCTGCCAGTCATTCTTTCATATGCACATTTGTTTATAGGCATGTCATGTGGTCTGTTTACACTGTGTACCTGTGCATTTGGTTTTTTGTTTTTTGGGGTTTTTTTTTTTTTGAGACAGAGTCTCGCTCTGTCACCCAGGCTGGAGTGCAGCAGTGCAATCTCGGCTCACTGCAGCCTCCGCCTCCCAGGTTCAAGCGATTCTCCCGCCTCAGCCTCCCAAGTAGCTGGGATTACAGGCACGTCTCACCACACCTGGCTAATTTTTATATTTTTATTAGAGATGGGGTTTCACCATGTTGGTCAGGCTGGTCTCAAACTGCTGGCCTCGTGATCCACCTGCCTCAGCCTCCCAAAGTGCTGGGATTATAGGCGTGAGTCACCACGCCTGGCCCCTGTGCATTTGTTTCATTTAACCTAATAGTAGAATTAATTTTCCACATTGTTGATAGACTCTGGAACCAACTTGAATTGTACACTTAAAATTGGCCTATTTTGTGTGATGTGTAAGTCACACATCAATAAAGCTGTTAAAAGCCAGGCTCAATGGCTCACCTCTGCAGTCCCAGCGCTTTGCGAGGTAGAGGCAGCAGGATTGCTTGAGGCCAGGAGTTTGAGACCAGCCTGGGCAACATAGTGCACACTCATCTCTGCCAAAAAAAAAAAAAAGAAAAAAAGAAAGAAAGCCAGGTATGGTGACTCACACCTGTAATCCCAGCAGTTTGGGAGGCCAAGGCAGGTGGATCACTTGAGGTCAGGAGTTCAAGACCAAGCTAGCCAACATGGTGAAACCCTGTCTCTACTAAAAATTACAAAAATTAGCAGGGTGTGGTGGCACGCACCTGTAATCCTAGCTACTTGGGAGGCTGAAGCAAAAGAATCACTTGAACCAGGGAGGCAGACGTTGCAGTGAGCCGAGGTCATGCCACTACACTCCAGCCTGGGCAACAGAGGAAGACTCCATCTCAAAAAAAAAGAAAAAAAGACAAAAAGAAAAATTACCTGGGTGTGATGATGCACAACTGTAGTCCCTACTGAGGAGGCTGAGACGGGGGGTTTGCTTGAGCCCAGGAGATTAAGGCTGTGGTGATCACGCCACTGGACTCCAGCCTTAGTGACAGACAAAGACCCTCTCTCAAATAAATAGACAAATAAATCTGTTAAAAAGAAATATATGTATATTTTTGAGACAGGGTCTCACTCTATCACCCAGGCTGGAGTCCAGTGGTACCATCACAGCTCACTGAAGCCTCATGCTCCTGGGCTCAGCTGATTCTCCCATCTCAGCCTCCTGAGTAGTGGGATCTACAGGTGTGTGTCACCACACCCAGCTAACCTTTTTTTTTTTTTTTTTTTCCCCCCCCCAGTAGAGATGGGTTTTCACTATGTTGCCCAGGCTGGTCTCAAACTCCTGGGCTCAAGCAATCCCCTCACCTTGGCCTCCCAAAGTCCTGGTATTACAGGGGTGAGCCACCATACCCCGCCAAAAACATAAATAAATAATTTTTTAATATAAGCGAGAGAAAGATGGCCAATGTTAAAGAAAGGCATTGAGAAGAGCTTGGGCTAGCAAAGTGCTGGGCTGGAGCAGAAGCGAGAGGAGAGGAGGCATCTGGGCAGAGTGGAGCCGAGGATCCTCCAAGGCAACTGTGGGCAAGGCAGCTGGGATGAGGGAAGGGGCAGGATGCTGGACAGGCAGTTTGGCCTTTAAGGAAGGTGACATGGGGTGCAGAGTGAAAGGGGAGAGCCCCAGCTCAGGGACCAGACTTAGGTTACACATATTAAATCCTGGTTCCCTCCTCTTTCACGGTGAGAACTTGGGCCAGGACTTTACCTTCTTGAACCTCAGTTTCTCCATCTGTAGGATGGGATTGTAATGGCCCTTCCTTACAGGGCTATTGGAGGTTCCAGGAGGCCCACAGTGGGCCATCAGGAACGGGAGCCTAGTCTCGGTCACTATTCCACAGGGCTTTCCACGGCATTAGGGAAGCTGGTCAAGACAAATAACTGCCTGATTGGCTGGGCGTGGTGGCTCACACCTGTAATCCCAGTACTTTCGGAGGCTGAGGTGGGCAGATCACCTGAGGTCAGGAGTTGGAGACCACCCTGGCCAACACGGCAAAACCCTGTCTCTACTAAAAATATAAAATTAACTGGGCATGGTGGCAGGTGCCTGTAATCCCAGCTACTCTGGAGGCTAAGGCAAGAGAATCACTTGAACTCAGGAGGCAGAGGTTGCCATGAGCCGAGATCATGCCACTGCACTCCAGCCTGGGCGACAGAGAGAGAATCTGTCTCTAAATAAATAAAATAAATAAATACTGCCTGATCTTGCCAGGCTCACACCTGTAATCCCAGTACTTTGGGAGGCCAAGGTGGGTGGATCGCTTGAGCCCAGGAGTTCAAGACCAGCCTGGGCAACATAGTGAAACCCCGTGTCTTCCAAAAATACAAAAATTAGCCAGCCATGGTGGCACACACTTGTGGTCCCAGCTACTCAGGAGGCTGAGGCAGGAGGATCATTTGAGCCTGGGAGGTCCAGGCTGCAGTGAGCCATAATTGTGCCACTGCACTTTAGCCTAGGCAACAGAGTGAAACCCTGTCTCAAAAAATAAAAAACCTGGCCAGGCACGGTGGCTCACACCTGTAACCCCAGCATTTAGGGAGGCTGAGGTAGGTGGATCACCTGAGGTCAGGAGTTCGAGACCAGCACAGCCAACATGGTGAAACCCCATCTCTAAAATTTGTAATATTTGTAAAAATACAAAAATTAGCCAGGCATGGTGGCGCATGCCTATAATCCCAGCTACTTGGGAGGCTGAGGCAGGAGAATTCCTTGAACCCAGGAGGCGGAGGTTGCAGTGAGCCGAGATTGTGCTGCTGCACTCCAGCCTTGCAACAAGAGCGAGACTCCTCTAAATAAATAAATAAACAAGCCAGGCACGGTGGCTCACACCTGTAATCCCAGCACTTTGGGAGGCCGAGGTGGCCAGATCACGAGGTCAGGAGTTCGAGACCAGCCTGGCCAACATGGTGAAACCCCATCTCTACTAAAAATACAAAAATTAGCTGGGCGTGGTGGCGCATGCCTGTAATCCCAGCTACTCAGGAGGATGAGGCAGGAGAATTGCTTGAACCCAGGAGGCAGAGGTTGCAGTGAGCCGAGATCCTGCCACTGCACTCCAGCCTGGGTGACAGAGCAAGACTCTGTCTTGGAAAATAAAATAAAATAAAAATAAAAAAAGAAAAATTAAAAACCTGCCTTGACGTGTGCACGGGGTTGACAGCTCAGAAGGCGCTCTCTCCTCCTTACTTATGCCGTTGGAACCTCGCAACCATCACGGAGAGGAAAGGAGGTAGAATGAGCAACCCATTTTTCAGGTGAGGCAGCACAGACCTGGGTTCGAATAGTGGCTCTGTCACTTCCTAACCCATGACTCAGAGTGACTTCCTTAGCATCTGACTGGCCTCCATGTCCTCGGCTATAAAACCAGAATAACATTAGTGCTCACCTTACTTGTGAATGTCAAGGGGAATACAAGCCGTGCGTGGTTTTGTGCTAGAACCAGTATTAAGGTCTCAGTAAATACCCAGGGTTGGGGAGGGGAAGTGAGGAGGGAGCAGTTCCCGATAGCCAGAGTCCAGGTGAATTCAGATGCTATTGGTACCCACCTTCTCCCCTCTGCCCCCGAAGTTCACCAGTGGCTATAGTAGAAAGTTTCCAGCATGCTGACAGCATCCTCCCTCTAGCCCCTCTTGTACTCATCACGTTTGTTATTTCCTGTATTTTATGATGCTTTCACATCCTGGGGCCTTGCTAATCCTGGAGAGACTGCTCCTCCCAGGGCCGGCTAATTCCTAGAGCTAGCAAGCAACGCACCTGCAAACCTGCCTTTCATGTACAAACCAATCCAGAGCCTGTGTACCCAAGCATCTCCTTCCTCTAACTCTCACACCCCAAGCCAGTATTTCCCCTGCCCTAAATCAATCCAGAGCCATTTCCCAGACAACTAGAGGCCACACTTACAGCCCAGAGCCTGCCAGAATTCTCAAACTAGCCATCCCAAACTCGCGGAAACGCACCTACCCTCCCTTGCCCATTCCTTCCCACATGAACCACGGTGAAAGCTTTGGGCCAGGCTCTGCCCTCACTCCTGCCACCTCCTGACCCACCCTGGTGACTCCCCACGGGGTGTGGGGTCCCTCCTCTAGAAACTGTGAGTAATCAATTATTCCTGGGCAGTTGTCTCCGTGTCTGCCATCTTGCCATACCCGATGAAAAGAAAGTCCTGGGCACACTTGAGAACACCTGCAGCTCACTTCTTTTCTGCCTGACACCTTTCCCCAGCACCTAAGAAATTTGCTCTGAGACACATGCAGCCTGGAAGTGCAAGGGAATTGTCTCCACCAAGGGAGGTGGGTGCAGAGGTCTGGATGCCCCATTTCCTGCCAAGGGCTTTCTTTGACAACAAGAAGTAGAGGTGGGCAGTGGTGGAAGCTGGGGTAAATGCCCAGCTCCCTGTCCTTCCAGCACGTTCCACAAGATGCCAGGGAGGGCCCAGGCCGGGTGCTATGCTTGAGATGGTGAAACCCCATCTCTACAGAAAACACACACACACACACACACACACACACACACACACACACACACACAAACTTGGATCAGGCCCCATCTGCTCATGGAGAACTCTCTATCCAACTCCAGCAGCTATCAACACTCCCAGAAAATCCAGTTTCCTACTCCAGTGGAAGAATGAGGAGGTACTAATTCTGAAAGCTGAAAAAATGGCTTACATTTGTCCCCATTTATTCTCCTTAAGAAATACATTTATGGGCCGGGTGAGGTAGCTCACCCGTAATCCCAGCACTTTGGGAGGCCTAGGTGGGAGGACTGATTGAGACTGGCCTGGAAGACATGGCGAAACCCCATCTCTACAGAAAACACACACACACACACACTAGCCTGGCGTGGTGGTGCATGCCTGTGGTCTCAGCTACTCAGGAGGCTCAGGTAGGAGGATGGCTTGAGCCTAGGAGGTCGAAGCTGCAGTGAACCCAGATTATGCCACTGCACCTCAGCCTGGGTGAGAGTGAGACCTTGTCTCAAAAAAAAAAAAAAAAAAAAAAGAAATGCATTTACAATAACATTTTGCTTTTTGTGTGTAACAATCCTTTGTCTAAATTTGCCTGATTAGAGGGAGCCACAGACGACCTAGGAGCTGCCAGCAGGCGGGGGTACCTGGGAAGGAGGCCTAAAGCACAGGAGGACAAAGGGGGTGTTAAGGTCCTGTCGCCTCCTGGCCCCAAAGCTTCCACTGTCCTCCCGAGTGCCAAGTGCTGGCATCAGGCCATCCCCAGTCCGAGACGGCCTCCTCTCCACTCCCCACAACCCAGCCAGGCATCTCCTCCTGAAGCTCAATGCAGACCCAGCCAGACGCAGCTTCCTTTCCATCTTCACACTTTTGCTGCCACCCCCTGAAACACCTCCTCCCCATCTCCGATCTGGAAATCAAAGAGCATAGGCAATACAGGCTCAGAGCTCAGGCCTCAGCCTGCTGCGAACCTCAGGATGCCAGCCCAAACCAGCCCACCTGGTGGGGCCGCTGTCAGCTCCACCTGGATCCAGAAGCTCCTGGCCACATGGAGGAGGCCAGAGGGCCTTGGCTGCCTGGAGCCAGGAGCCACAGGCTGTAAGCCGGGTGCTGAGCTGATCTGCACGCCTCTCAGGCTGGGGAAAGGGCTCGTCTGGGGTCAGTGCAATCGATATCTCATCTGCAGCTCTCCTAGCGGAAGTGATGGCTATTGGAACATGGTAATGGGTGTTGTCTAGTGGAAGAGACTAATCTTCCCAGCTGTGGAGGGCTCTGCAGGTGGCCCATGCGCCAGCAGGCTCCGCTCAGCGGCTCACTGCTGTCACTGCCACCGCTGATGGAGCTATGGAGGCAGTTTTTTTCTTTTTTTTAAGCCCACATCCAGTGACCTATCAAATTGAGGCATGTTTAAAGCCACAGCAGCCTCGTGTCACCCTGGTGTCCATCCCGGTCTTCCTGGCACCTTCCTGGCACAAAGCCTCAGAGCTGATCCTGAGCCAGTCCTTCCAAGCACAGGTGGGGACACCAAGGCCAGTGATTTGCCCAAGCCCATGGACTCAACTGCAAGAGGGCCAGGATGAAACTCTAGTCTCCAGACTCCCCACAGCATCACAGAGAACACTGACAATGACCAACCCATGGCCAGGGGGCCTAACTTGGCCCTTAGGTATGCCAGGGTTTCTATTGGCTGGCTCAATGCTTCTTGAAAAAACTAGAATTCAAATGCCATTGATATATCGGCTACAGTCCTTACCACTCTCTAATGTCTCACACTCAGCCAGCTTCACTCACTTTGTCATATGTCTGATTGTGGATCAGTAAAACTGAGGTCTCCACATACTGGGGTGAGGAGAAAGGGAATCAGCCTCCTCCCCTGGAGAGTGGGACTCCAGATCCGGTCTCCTTGTCCCAGAGGCCACGGAGCCTGGCAGGCTGTGTGCCCTGCTGCCCACTGCTGTGAATGATGCTCATTGCGAATTTCAGTAAATATTAACTGAGCAGCTGCTGAATGCCAGGCCCCAGGGACTCATCAGCCCAGCTAGCGCAAAGCCCTTTATTTTTTATTTCATTTTGAGACAGGTTGTCACTCTGTCACTCAGGCTGGAGCACGTGGCGCAATCATAGCTCACTGCAGCTTCGAACTCCCGGACTCAAACGATCCTCCTGCCTCAGCCTCCCAAGTAGCTGGGACTACAGGTGTACACCACCATGCCCAGCTAGAAGCCCTTTATTTCAATGGCTTCATGTGCTGCTCCTTTATGGAGCCCTCCCAGCAGTTAGCAGTAAGCACTGACACTCTCGTGGTGGAATTCCAAACACCTGTTACCCCAAGCAGCTTGGTGTCATGGGAAGTGACTGAACTGATTCTGCCATGAGCTTGCAGAGGGCTCCTCAGGCCAGAACCTTGGGCAGGGCTCGGAACATTTCTGGACCCAGCTTTCTCCAAATGTGAAACAAAAGGCTTGAATTCAATGACCCCTGAAGAAGGGAGGTTCCCTTTCTTTTCAAATGTCCTTTTTAGAATTTGTGCAATTTTGAAAGCCCCTCCGGTATTCTCCTCTGTGAGGCTTCCAGGGGTGGGGAAGGCTGGGACGGGCCAGGCTGTAGAATTTGAGACAAGTGGGCCGGGCACAGTGGTTTATGCCTGTAATCCCAGCACTTTGGGAGGCCGAGGTGGGCGGATCACAAGGTCAGGAGATCGAGACCATCCTGGCTAACACAGTGAAACCTCGTCTCTACTAAAAATACAAAAAACTAGCCGGACATGGTGGTGGGCGCCTGTAGTCCCAGCTACTCTGGAGGCTGAGGCAGGAGAATGGCGTGAACCCAGGAGGTGGAGCTGGCAGTGAGCCGAGATTGTGCCACTGCACTCCAGCCTGGGCGACAGAGCAAGACTCCATCTCAAAAAAAAAAAAAAAAAGAATTTGAGACAAGTGGTTCCAGCCCACCTCTCAGAGTTCTGGATGGGCTTGGGCATGCTGATACAAAAAGGACTCGGGGCTGGTTTCCTTTGTGACTTTTGAAATGGCGGAGCGGTGTGCACTAGAAGTGGATGTTTCTTGATAAATGAGCAGATTCCTAAATCTGGAACCTCTCTGAGTCTGGGGCCTAGGAATCCACCTGTTTCTCAAGCTGCCTGAGTGATTCTGATGCTCGCTGAAATTTGAAGAACACAGGCCTGGAGAGACGGAGGCCAGTGGCATTCACAGAAGCTGAAGCCTGATGACCAGGCTCCAGGGTGGGTCCTAGGATCCGAGTGGGTTGAGTATCTGCATGTTTAGCCAGGACCAACTGTGCAGATGCTGCCCACTCGGGCCTCCCCCACCCACAAGCCCACATTCACCAGCCTCCCCGGAAAAGACGATCACAGTTGCCACAGCCTCTGAGGGCTCCCTGCAGAGCCACAGGTATTCCGGGGAGCCAAGTGGTCACGAGCCCCAGTTAGAACTCAGGCAGAACTGGAGCATGCCAATTACTCCAGCTCTGAGTCTCCGTTTCCTCATCTGTAAAATGGGCCCAATAATAGTACTTATCTTACGGGGTTGTCTTGAGGAATATATTATGCACATAAAGATCTTAAAACAGAGCAGACACCGGGTAACTGTTCCACAAATGAGAACTTTTGTCCTGTTGCTACTGATCATCACCATTCTGCCCTGACCCCATTGTATTAGTCTGTTTTCACACTGTTATAAAGAAGTACCTGAGACCGGGTAATTTATAAAGAAAAGAGATTTAACTGACTCACAGTTCTGCATGGCCTGGGAGGCCTCAGGAAACTTACAATCACGGCAGAAGGCGAAGAGGAAGAAAGGCGCGTCTTACGTGGTGGCAGGGGAGAGGGAGAGAAGGGGGAATTCCCACACATTTTCAAACCATTAGATCTCGTGAGAACTCACTATCACAAGAACAGCATGGGGGAAACCGCTCCATGATCCAATCACCTCCCACTAGGCCCCTCTCTCGACACATGGGGATTACAATTCGAGATGAGATTTGGGTGGGGACACAGAGCCAAACCTAATCACCCATGCACTGGCTTCCTCTTCGAGCCCCTCCCCCACACCCTGACCCTGGAGTGGTGGCAGGCACCAGTTGTTACTAATCATAACACAACCCCCACCCCCACAGGGCTTGCAGGGACCCAGCCAGCCGCTCAGTTAAGATGGTAATGAAGCAGCTGTGAAACACGAGGCCTTTCCATCTGGGATCCCAGCTGACCTGACTCCTGCCTGAGGTTGGGGAATCTGCTGTGTGGATGCTGCCCCCCGCCCAGCTGTTTATCCCTTGTGTGATGATGGCTCAGGCTCACTGCAGCCTCAGCCTCCTGGGCTCAAGCGATCCTCCCACCTCAGCCTCCCCAATAGCTGGGACTACCTGTGTGCACCACCACACCTGACTGATTTGTTTTATTTTTGGTAGAGATAAAGTTTTACCATATTGCCCAGGCTGGTCTCAAACTCTCTGAGCTCAAGTGATCCTCCCGCCTCAGCCTCCCAAAGGGCTGGGATTAGAGGCGTGAGCCACTGTGCCCAGCTGCAATCACTTATTTATGTCTGTGTTAACCTGCTCGCAGGCCCGGCTCCCACCTCATTCGCCTCCATGGAGGCAGCCCCCGCCCTTGGGCGCCAATGGTAGGATGGAGTAGGGGGGGTGTGTGTGGCGAGATGGAGGTAGGAGTACAATGCCCCCTTCCCCTTCTTCTGGATGGGAGTGGCGGAGGGCAACACTCTACAGCTGTGGGTGAGATGACGTGGCCCTAGAAAAGCTCTGGGATGAAGTACCAAGGGCTACAGTCCTGGCCGCTCCTCCCAGTCACTACGTGACTTGGGAAGGGGCTTGACTCCACCTTGGAGGGACAGGGACACCTGATTCATTCGGAAATTGTTGATTACACTTGCCCTTTGTGTTCAGCACTGTTCAAGATGCTGGGGATACGGAGATGAAGGAAACAAAGCAGCTCCTGGGTGTGCTGGGGGAGGGAGCATCTGGAGAGGGGAGTCACAGGTCCTCCCAGGAGGGAGAGCGAGAGCAGCCATGTGAAAAGGGCAGGGAAGGGCATTCCAGGCAGAAGGAACAGCATGTGCAAAGGCCAGAGGGTCAAGGAACCAAAAGGAGTTGAGAGTTGGCTCAGGAGAGAGAGAAGAATAAGGGGCTGGAGAGGCGGGCAGGGCACGGGCATGGGGTTGATTCTAAGAGCACTGGGAAGCCGTGGGTACCTGAAGTGATTGAGAAAAGCCAGGTCAAGTGGTAGCCAGGGAACTGCTGTCAGAGATCCCAAGCCCCTCAGCCCCACCCTCCCTAACCTCATGGGCCTAGGGCTCAGTGAGGTTCATGGCCCTGCTCCTGGGAGCAGCTGACCCTGAGCACCCTGGTGAGCCCCTGAGGGGAAGCTGCTCACCAGGGATTGGGGTCCCCACTCCTTCCGAGCCCTCTCAACAAGGCGGCTTTGTCTGGCAGCCCCAAGGACCCCCACGCTCCTCCCCAGGCCCCCTACAGCAGCCTGTGCAGAACTCTGAAAGGAGGCTTTATCTGAATCCAAGGCCAGATTGCTGGGAAGTGAGTGGCCGGGGCTGGCACATGGGGCCAGGCAGCAGCCACAGCCCTGACTCCTCGGGCTGCAGACACAGAGAGAGTCCAGGACAAAAGGGTGCCCTGGGGAATCAGCCCGGCCCCAGAGGAAGACAAGAGGACTACACAGGCTCCCCTGCACCCCCTCCCCTCCCCAGCAATCTGGTCACTCGATCGCAGTGGTCAGTGACACAGCCCTTTGTGCAGCCCCTGCCCCAGGGGAGAAGGAGGCAGGTAAGGCAGGGTTGCTTGTAATCGGACCTCCTGGGGCCTGCTTCCCGTTCCCTTTCTCTGGTCCTGGGATGCTTTGGGAGGGTGGGAACGGTTTGTCAAGGACGGGACCTTTCCAAATGAAAAAGGAGCTTCAGGAAAGATCGATGCCCTAAGCCATCACTGGGCCAACTGGAGAGAATGAGAAGCAGAAAGAAGAAAGGCCAGAAAGGCTGATATTTCTGAGCCACCTCTTCCTGGGTGCGTGGAAGGTGGTGCCTCTCAGCCGGGTTTCTGCCACCCTGCTTAGCCCTGGTTAATGTGGATAATGGCAACAATGATGTATTCCAAGTGCTTCTATGGAGATTACCTCTACCATCCACAACGACCCTTTGTGGCAAGGAGCGGCAGCCCCATTTTACAGGGACAGGTACAGAGGCCCAGAGAGACTAAACCACCTGCCCAAAGCCACGCAAGAGGCCCAGCCAGGATTCAGACCCGGGAACGTCTGACGCCAGAGCCCAGGCCTTGAATGTTGTGCCTCCCAGCTTGGCTGGGTCCACCCATCTGCCAACGCCGTGTCCAGAAGCCCCACGTCAGCTCTGTCCTGGCTGCGGACATCCTGGATATAAGAGGTGGGAGGAACTCCAGCCATCACCTCTACAAAAAATTTAAAAATCAGGCTGGGTGCAGTGGCTCACGCCTATAATCCTAGTACTTTGGGAGGCAGGCAGATCACTTGAGGTCAGGAGTCCAAAACCAGACTGGCCAACATGGCGAAACCCCGTCTCTAAAAAAAAAAAAACAAAAACAAAAAAAACAAACAACTTAGCCAGACATGGTGGCGTGCACCTGTAGTCCCAGCTACTTAGGAGGCTGAGGCAGGAAGGATCACTAGAACCAGGGAGGCGGAGGTTGCAGTGAGCTGAGATTGTGCCATTGCACTCTAGCCTGGGCAACAGAGCAAGACTTCATCTAAAAAAAAAATTAAAAATGAGCCAGGCATGGTGGCACACACCTGTAGTACCAGGTACTCAGGAGGCTTAGGTGGGAGGATTGCTTGAGCATAGGAGGTTGAGGCTGCAGTGAGCTGTGTTCTCACCACTGTACTCCAGCCTGGGTGATAGAGAGAGACTCTCTCAAAAAATAAAAAGGTAGTTTATTAACATGACTGAACTGTACGCTGAAAGATGGTTAAGGTAAATTTTATGTTATGCATATTTTGCCACAATTTAAATTTTTAAATGTTCAAACATAAAGCAAAAAGTGAGTCTGGCCAGTATTCAATGGCACTAAACCAAGTGACACCAGCCCAAGTCTCTCTGATGCAGCGAGAATTTGTGGGATGGAATGGAAGAGAATGAAAAGGAGGATACATTTAGGCCGGGCGCGGTGGCTCATACCTGTAATCCCAGTAATTTGGGAAGCCGAGGTGGGTGGATCACCTGAGGTCAGGTGTTCGAGACCAGCCTGGCCAACATGGTGAAACCCCTTCTCTACTAAAGATATAAAATATTAGCTGGGCATGGTGGTGGGTGTAATCCCAGCAACTCAGGAGGCTGAGGCAGGAAAATCTCTTGATCCCGGGAGGCGGAGGTTGCAGTGAGCTGAGATCGCACCATTGCACTCCAGCCTGGGCAACAAGAGTGAAACTCCGTCTCAAAAAAAAAAAAAAAAAGGAAAGAAAGAGGATACATTTATTACAGCAGGTGCAATGTTCAGCCCAAATCATCTTTTGGGGCACCAGTCATGCCTGTTGCATTTGGGAAATGCCAATCATTGCACAAATGGGGAGACTAGGGCCCATAGAGAAGGGCACACCCTGATGCAGGGCCAGTCATAGTCACATCCAGGCTGGAACCTGCGGTCACCAGCCTCTGGATGTGCCTCACCCCAGGGGTCACAAGGGGCCCAGCAAGGAGTTAATGCCACTGGGAGGACAGCAAGGCACCCCCTGGATCTTGCGCCCCCAACCCCAGGAAAGAGGGTAAAGGCAAAGGAAGAAATGGCTGGTTGCCTCCACACTGTGTGCCCTCAGCCCATCTGGGTTGGGCACCAGGGACCAGGCAGGTGTGCAGGCTTTACTTCCTGCAGACCCCAGGAGGGCTATGGCATCAGGAAGGAGACTGAGGAAGCCTGGCCGAGGGGAAGTGGGATGGTGACAGCTGCCGTGTTGACGGCTCGGCCCCGGGCACTGTGCCTGAGCTCATCTCAGCCAAACGTCTAACACTCATAGAGACACAGGCTGGTAAACTGGAGCTCAGAGAGAAGTCACTTGCAAGTCAGGGGCAGAGATGGGATTGGAACCCAGATCTGTGACTCTGGGCCCTGCAGGGAAGTGCCTAGGAAGATGGTGGGGGCCCATGAGGAATCATCGCAACCAAACCAGCTTCCTTTCTGGCCCCGCACTGAAGCCACGTGAGCTTTCTGGAACACAATTGCATGTTATTCCTCCCTCCCTTGCCTGAGCCGAAAGCTTCCTGGGGCTCTTTAAAGTGTGACGCTGGTCCCTGGCCACCTCTGGAGCCCTGTCTCCACCCGTCTGGACTCCGTTTGGATTTTGTCCCTCAGCTAGATTGACCCATTTGCAGTCCCTCAAAAGCTCTGCCACCTGCAAACCAGGCCACCTGGACCCAGGCTGAGCCCAGTCTTCCCCACCATCAAAGTCTGCACCCACAAGGACAGAATATGGAGCGTGTGTGGCGCACACTGTAAAGTGCGGTGCCCCCGCTACATGACGACAAGGGAGAGCAGATCAAACCCAGCCTGGCTGCAGCTGGCGAATGCTAAGAATCCAGCTGCTCAGGCCATGGTCTCTCACTTCCCTGGCATGCCCTTCACTGCCTCCTCCCGCCCCGTCCTCACTGTCCCCACTGTCTCCAGGGGAGGCAGGTCCACCCTCAGATTTACTAGGGCATGTTAAGACACAGTTTGAAGCCATCTCTGGGGTCATGAGGTCATGGCAGTTTCCCATCGATCTATTTGTCCCTCCCTTGGCTGGAGCCCTTTGCCCCCACTGGCCCCCAGAGCCATATCAAACTTCAGCAGTTTCTCCTAAGGCCCAAGGAGCCAAAACACAGGGCAGGGCCTTAAAACACAGCCAGTGGGCGATTTACCAGCTGGGCTGCCCAACCCCTGACCTCCGGAGGAGATGTAATGCGTCTCCCTGGTTTAGCCGGATCAATGGTGCTGTGAAAAACAGCCCCATGTGGGCCAGTTGGGACAGGAGGGAGACACCCCTGCCACCAGAAATCCCACGCGGACAGCGGCGGGGCCAGCCTCTGTGCACACGCACGGCCCCAGGACCTCGCTGGGCTCGCCCGCTGTTTCACTGAAATGTCTCAGGCAGGAGCTGGGATTACTGAGTTCAGCCCCTAGAATTCAGATGGGGACACTGAGGCTGGGAGGCTTCTCAAGGTCACAGAGCAAGTTCAAGGAAGTCCCCAGTTTCCCCAGGGGGAGTTCTCCCTGCTCAGCTTCTGCCTTCTCCTGTGGGCAAAGGTGGCAGTGGCCAGTCTGGTGGGGCAGTCGTGGTATTGGGGGTATCATAGGTCCCTGGAAGGCCAAGCTCGGCTGTCCCACAGCCTCTGGGCAGGACCAGTGGACCCTGTGTGCCTCCAAGGGGGGACTTCCTGCCTTTGACTCTGTGTGGGGCAGAAACTCCGCCTTCAACAGAGTGTCCTGCCTGAGTCACAACATCCCAACAAGAGCAGAGGCCAGAGGCACCAAGCCACCCCGTGCTGGGACCCCCTTGCTCCCCAGAAAGCACAGTAGCCCATATTTAGGGAGGAAGGTTAACAAGAGCAGGAGGGCTCTGCGTCCAAATTCTCCTCGGTCCTCATGTGACCCCCTACCCCTAGCCTGAGCCAGCAGGAGGAGCAGGTGGCTCTACAGCCTCCCGCCTTCAAGCAGGGGACATAGACGCACAGGGGCCCCTGGGAGCTCACTAGAAAGGCAGAACCTGGGCCCCTTTGCTCCAGACCTACTGACCACAGTCTGCATTTTAACAGCTGATCCATGTGCGTGCTAAGGTTGAGAGTGCTGGTGTTTAGAACCTCCCGGAGTGAAATGAGAAGGGGTGAGTGTGCGTGTGTGTGTGTTAAGATCTTTACCCTAAAGAAAGGACCTGAGATGAGGAGGGAAGGTGGGAAGGGAGGGAGGTAAAAAGGAAAGTAGAATGGAAGGGAGGAAAAAAAAGATACCCTGCAGATGTTCAAAAAGTATTTGAAGGAACTTCATTCACCTCCCATTCCTTCACTGCATATTTATTGAGCATCAAAGACATGCTAAGCACTGAGCTGAGTGCTGGGGTAGAGCAGCGAGCAAAATGGGGGACACCTCACCCCATGCGCCCCGCCACCCCACAGCTTACGGTCTCAAGCTATGCTGTCTGGAACGGTAGCCCCACCACGTGTGAACACATGAAATGTGGCCAGTCCCCACTGAGATGTGCTGTGAGTGTTAAATACACACTGGATTTCAAAGACAGTGCAAACTGGCCAGGCGCAGTGGCTCATGCCTGTAATGCCAACACTCTGGGAGGCCGAGGCAGGAGGATTTCCTAAGCTCAGAAGTTTCAGACCAGCCTGAGCAACATGGCAAAACTCCGCCTCTACAAAAATACAAAAATCAGCCCGGCCTGTACTCCCAGCTACTGGGGAGGCTGAGGTGAGGGGATTGTGTGAGCCCAGGAGGTCGAGGCTGCAGTGAGCTATGATCACGCTGCCACTGCACTCCAGCCTGGGTAACAGAGTGAGACCCTGCCTCAAAAAACAGTGCAAGCAAAGGAATGTAAAATATCTCAATTTTAAAAATATTCACTACATGCCAACATGATCATACTATGAATATATTACATTAAACAAATTCAGGTATTTCTTTTTTCTTAATGCGGCTACTAGAAAACTTAATGAGGCTCACATCTCTGTTGTACAACACTGCTCTAGAGGATGAGACAGAAAACAAACTAATAAGCAAACAAAAAGTTACAAGCAAACAAAAATGTAAGAAGGTTACGTGTGATGAAAAGCCCTGGGAAGGAAACCAGCAGGATGAGATGCAGGACTGGAGATGAGGAACGAGGGCTCTTCAAATAAAGACATACGAGCTGGCACAGTGGCTCACGCCTGTAATCCCAGCACTTTGGGAGGCTGAGGTGGGAGGATCACTTGAGCCCACAAGTTTGAGACTGGCCTGGGCAACATGGCGAGAACCTGTCTCTACAGAAAATTTAAAAATTATCCAGGTGTGGTGGCATGCACCTGTAGTCCCAGTTACTTGGGAGGCTGAAGTGGAAGGATCACTTTAGCCTGGGTGTAAGTTACACATAGTCAACTGCACAGATCTGAACTGCACCTCAGGAGTGTTCCATGCCGCTCCCGTCACTATCACTATGGCTGTGGTGGTGCATTAGCTACCTATTGCTTCAAACAACACACGTTGATCATCTCACGGTGGCTGCGGCTCGGGAGTCTGGGCACAGTTGAATGGGTCTTGTCTTCAGGGTCTTATCAGGCTGCAGTCAACACACACACACACACACACACGCACACACGCACACTCACTCCTCATTTCACTCCGGGAGGTTCTAAACACCAGCATTCTCAACCTTGGTGCGCACATGGATTAGCTGTTAAGATGCAGTCAAGGTGTCAGTCAGGCTGCATCTTCTTTCAGAGCTCGAGTCTCCTTCCAAGGTCTTGCATTGGTCGGCAGAATTCAGTTCCTTGCACCAGTAGAACTGAGCTCCCTGTTTTCTGGCTGGCTGTCAGCCAGTGGCCCCCTGGTGCCACGTGGCCATCTCTAAGGCAGTTCACACCATAGAAGCTTGCTTCTGCAAGTCTCTCTTCAGGTTTTTTTGTTTGTTTCATTTTTTTGAGATGGGGTCTCCCTCTGTCACCCAGGCTGGAGTGCAGTGGCGTGATCTCAGCTCACTGCAATCTTACCCTCCAGGGCTCAAGGGATCCTCTCACCTCAGCCTCCCAAGTAGCTGGGATTACAGGCATGCACCACCACACCAGACTAATTTTTGTATTTTGGTAGAGATGGGGTTTCACCATGTTGTCCAGGCTGGTCTCAAACTCCTGGACTCAAGTGATTCACCCACCTCGGCCTCTCAGAGTGCTGGGATTACAGGCGTGAGCCACTGGGCCCAGACTTTAGGTTTTACCTAATTAAGTCCAGCCTAACCCTTTCAATGAACTCAAAATGAACTGCCCTGAGATCTAAATTACACCTGCAAAACTCCTTCAGCTTTATCATCTCAGCCAAAAGCACATCCCTAGTCCCATCCACAGTCAAAAGGAGAGGTTACAAAGAGTGTACATACCACAGGTTAAAAATTAGTGGGAGTCAGCCAGGGATGGTGGCTCATGCCTGTAGTCCTAGCTACTCGGGAGGCTGAGGTGGGAGGATCTCTTGAGCCCAGGAGTTCAAGACCAGCCTGGGCAACATAGAAAGACTCTATTTCTTTAAAAAAAAAAATTATGGGGGTCACTTTAGGGTCTGTCTGCCACAAATGGTAATGACAATTCTAACCTCTTCAACCCCAATTAAAAATCATTTACTAAAAACTTATGAATTCATTAATTAATTGTGTCAGACTCCTTTTTTCTTTTTTCTTTTTCTTTTTTTTTTTGAGATAGAGTCTCGCTCTGTCACCCAGGCTGGAGTGCAGTGGCGCGATTCTCAGCCCACTGCAACCTCTGCCTCCTGGGTTCAAGCGATTCTTCTGCCTCAGCCTCCTGAGTATCTGGGATTACAGGCACAGCCACCATGCCTGGCTAATTTTTGTATTTTTGGTAAAGACGGTGTTTCACCCTGTTGACCAGGCTGGTCTCAAACTCCTGAACTCAAATGACCCGCCCGCCCAGGCTTCCCAAAGTGCTGGGATTACAGGCGTGAGCCGCCGCGCCCGGCCTGTGTCATATTTCATTATAGGAATGCACCACAATTTATTTCACAACTTCTGTTGACAGATATTTGGGTTACTCCCAGTTTCTGGCTATTGAAATAGAGCTGCTAGCACGTGGGATTCTGGATCAGATTTTAGATAATCCAAAGACATTAATGAAAAAACTGATGAAATCAAAGTCTGTAGTTTAATTAGTAATATTGCATCCATGTTAATTTCTTAGTTTTGACAAATGGGCCATGGTTATAGAAGATGTTAACTGCAGAAGAAAGTGAATGATGAGTATACAGGGGCTCTCGGCACTATCCTTCCAACTTTTCTATAAAGCTAAAATTATTTTGGGGCCGGGCGCAGTGGCTCACATCTATAATCCCAGCACTTTAGGAGCCAAGGTTGGAGGATCACTTGAGGCCAGGAGTTCAAGGCCAGCTTGGTCAACAGAGTGAGACCCTGTCTGTACAGAATAAATAATAAAATAAAATAATTCCAAAATAAAAATTTTTATAAAAATAAGTAAATAAAGCTAATAGCAAACATCTGCTACAGGCCACGGAGGAGTAGTGGGTATACAACTAACCCTTGACGGAATCTATGAGGCTACTGTGTTCAGTGCAAGATCATAGATTCAGACTGTGCAAGACCACAATCCCTGAGAGAAGGGAAACCTGTGAGGTGAGCCCCACAGTCACCGGATCTCTGCCTGGGGCCAGTTTCCCAGCCACAGACCAGAGAGCAGGGATCCAAGCTGCAGTCATCCTGCTGAGCTGGGAGGCAGAGATAAGAACACGGAGCTACTGAGGCCACAGGGCCTGCAGGGCTGGAGGAAAGGATGATGCCCAGCCTGGGTTTCTTTTTTCTTTCTTTCTTTCTTTCTTTATTTTTTTGAGACAAAGTTTCGCTCTTGTTGCCCAGGCTGGAGTGCAATGGCGCAATCTCGGCTCACCGCAACCTCTGCCTCCAGGATACAAGCAACTCTCCTGCCTCATCCTCAGTAGCTGGGATTACAGGCATGTGCCAGCATACTCAGCTAATTTTGTATTTTTTAATAGAGACGGGTTTTCTCCATGCTGGTCAAGCTGGTCTCGAACTCCCGACCTCAGGTGATCCACCCACCTTGGCTTCCTAAAGTGCTGGGATTACAGACATGAGCCACCACACCTGGCTCTTTTTTTTCTTTTTTTTTTTTTGAGACAGAGTCTTGCTCTGTCACCCAGGCTGGAGTGCAGTGGCACCATCCCGGCTCACTGCAACCTCCACCTCCCAGGTTCAAGCGATTCTCCTGCCTCAGCCTCCCAAGTAGCTGGGACTATAGGCATGCGCCAAGCCTGGCTAATTTTTGTATTTTTGGTAGAGATAAGGTTTTGTTATGCTGGCCAGGCTGGTCTCAAATGCCTGAGCTCAGGCAATCCGCCCACCTTGGCCTACCAAAGTGCTAGGATTACAGGCATGAGCCAGCACGCCTGGCATCAGGCTGGGTTTCTAAGCAAGTCTTTGACTGTGGCCTGCGGGGCACACACTCAGGACAAGATGACTTGAGTCTTTCCAGAGAGCAGCTGCTGTGAGTGGAGTGTGGGACCAGATCCTTGAAGACCCCCTGGGGGAGAAGATGGGGGGATGGCAGAGGAAAGGGTTGGAGCGGATCACACAAGTCCCTGAGGGCTGAGAGGAGGGTTTGGCTTTTGCTCCGAGCTAAGTGAGGACACCAAATGGTTTGGGCAGAGGAGTGCCCTGCCCTGCCATTGATAAAGGGCCCCGCTGGCTGCTGAGTGAAGAGCCCGTTAGATCTGTGGTGGGGGCTCTGGTCAGAGCCGAGGGTGGAGGTGGCCCTCAGTGTCAGGGCGGAAGCCACTCTAAAGGTGGAGCTGGTCAACTGGACCTGGGGGTGGGAGGAAGACAAGAGCCAGGAGGGCTCCAAAGTTCTGGCCTGTTGATTTCCGAGACACTTGGCTTTTCCTTTTGTTTTCCTTTTGAGAACCAGTTAATAGACACTTGGCTTTTTCTTACAGCAGGTTGTGCATTACCACTGTAATGAGAAAACCCCAAAAAGACATATCTTTTACTGGAGGGGGAGAAGGCATTCTCCGTGTTGAAAGCATTCTCCACTCCTTTCCCGAGGGGAGCCATGAAGGAGGCACAAGTCTTTCCCAGGTGCCCCACCTCGCCCGGTGGTCTGCCCCTGTCTGCTGCATGAGGTTTGTCTCTGTCTCTTGCTCCTTCTTCCTGCTGTGTATGTCCCTCCTGTCCTCCAGCCCCTGAGCAGCTGCTGCGGGGATGGACAGAGGGGAAGAGCCAGCACTCGGGCTGGGCGGGAGGGGGATGAGGGGTGTAAGAAGTTCAATGAAAGACTTGCCTTTGGTTAAAACAAAATTTTTTTTAAAAGAGCGTCTCTCTCCCCTCTTGACTGGATTCTCAGCCCAGGCAGCTGGGCATGTTCCGGGCAAGGATGGCCTTTGGGACCGCCGATGCTTGTGACTACGACTTAGAGAACAGGGACCTCTCTTGGTCTCACTCCTGCGCCCAGCCTCTTGTGGCCTCACTGGCCCTGGCTCTGGTCCCTCCTGCCCCTCAGGGGTCCCTTCCCTCCCCAGAACCTTCCTTTTTTTTTTTTTTTTTTTTTTGAGATGGAGTCTTGCTCTGTCTCCCAGGCTGGAATGCAGTGGCGCCATCTCGACTTACTGCAACCTCGGCCTCCCGGGTTCAAGAGATTCTCCTGCCTCACCCTCCCGAGTAGCTGGGATTACAGGTGTGTGCCATCATACACGGCTAATTTTATTTTTCATATTTTTAGTAGAAACAGGGTGGCCGGGCATGGTGGCTCACGCCTGTAATCCCAACACTTTGGGAGGCCGAGGCAGGCAGATCACAAGGTCAAGAGATCGAGACCATCCTGGCCAACATGGTGAAATCCCATCTCTACTAAAAATACAAAAATTAACTGGGCATGAAGGTGCGCGGCTGTAGTCCTAGCTACTTGGGAAGCTGAGGGAGGAGAATCGCTTGAACCCAGGAGGCGGAGGCTGCAGTGAGCCGAGATCGCACCACTGCACTCCAGCCTGGCAACAGAGCGAGACTCCACTCCATCTCAAAAAAGAAAAAGAAACAGAGTTTCATCATATTGTCCAAACTGGTCTCAAACTCCTGACCTCAAGTGATCTGCCCACTCGGCCTCCAAAAATGCTGGGATTACAGGTGAAAGCCACTGCCCTGGATGTCCCAGAACCTTCTCCCTGTTCTGTTACCCAGACTCCTCCTTTCCGTCTCTCTCTGCCCACCTGGGGCTCGGCCTCCTTCAGGGCTCAGTGTTCCAGGCCCCTCATCCCCCTCCCCCAACAGTCTCCCCACCCATAGGGTCTCTGCCTCCAGGAGACCTCCAGACCCTCCATCCAGCTTGGGGCCTGTTAAAGGCTTGTGTGACTCCCCTCAGAGCAGTGTCACGGCTGTAGTGAGTGATGATTTCTGGGATTTTTCATTCACTATCTATCCTCTGTGCTAACCTGGGAGCTTCTCGTTCACCTCAGTATTCTCAGCCCCTAGCAGAAGACCTGACCCATAACTGATGCTCAAAAGATACTTATTAAACCAAATTATATATAACTCAGACAGAGATGAGTACATCTGAACAAGTGGCACATGGGAGCTAGCACACAGAATGGGCTTTGAAAGTGGATACAATTTCACTAAGCGAAGATGGAAGAATGGAGGTTTCCTGCGGGGAGAGCTCACCATGAACAAAGAAAGGGAAGCAGGAAAGTATGTGTCAACTTCAATGCCCGGAAGTGCACGCACAGCAAAAAACAAATATTTTTAACCTTTTTACAAAAAATACTGGGAGTCTCTCTGAACCTTTTCTGGTCTGGGGGCTGCCCAATTCATGAATCACCAGAATAAGTAAATAAATGTATAAATAAAATACTTATGGCAGGGTGTGGTGGCTCACACCTGTAATCCCAGCACTTTGAGAGGCCGAGGCAGACAGATCACTTGAGGTCAGGAGTTTGATACCAGCCTGGCTAACGTGGGGAAACCCTATCTCTACTAAAATTACAAAACTTAGCTGGGTGGGGTGGCACATGCCTGTTATCTCAGCTACTCCAGAGGCTGAGGCAGGAGAATCCTCGAACCTGGGAGGCGAGGTCGCAGTGAGCCCAGATCGCACCACTGCACTCCAGCCTGGGCAACAGAGTGAGACTCCGTCTCAAAAACAAACAAACAAACAAAACTTACCAAACGAATGACTATTTGGAAGAGTGGATGGACGGACAGCGGATGGGAAACAGGTTAAAGCAAAGCTCCTCCTTTTAAGGAAACAGAAACCGAGGGCTGGAGAGAAAGGGGGCTCCTGAAGATGACTGCATTGCATTGAGGCAAAAGGAAAGCCGTTGTACCTTCAGACCATCTCTCGCCATCCACCCTGCATGACCATTGCCTACGCCAGTCTTCCCTCCTCCCAAGACCCCTGCCCCCCACTCCCAGCATCCCCTCCAGTGCCCCCCTCAAAGGTAGCTACTTTCCTGCTCATTACTTTTTACCAAACCTGGAGCCGAAGCCCTGAGTGAGCAGCTGGAGGCGGGGATGGGCCCTTTGTCCAAGCCTCAGCCCAAGGGTGGGGGTGGGGAATGAAGCTGGGGGGCTCCCTCCTCCCCGCTCTCTCTGCCATCTCCCTCGCTGACTTTTGTCCTTGGATCGCCTGCGTGATCAGAAGAGGTTTCATTCTCTGGCAACTGGGCAGCCATTAGCAAGAGGCAGACGCATTACCCTCTCACCACACAATAGTTGGCTACTTCAGTTATTCTATTTCACCTGAAGACTTTATTTGCAGCCGAGCCTCCCCTTCGGAGCAGGGCAGGCCCCATCTGTCGGACAGTTTGCTCCAACGTCTCTGGCCATTATGCCTCCACTTGGAGGACGGGATGGATGGCGTGCATGCAAGGGAGCAGGGCAGAGAGAGAGCTGGGGAGAGGGCGCGCGTGTCTGCCTGCCTGCACTCCCTCCCTCTTGTCTCTTTATCATTCTCCCAGGGCCGAAGAGAACTTGCTTTAAAGAGTGATGTCAGACGTGTGCAAAACAGAGCGATAAAACCTAATGCACTCGCGCCCCTTTGTCTGCCTGATTCTCCTCCCGAACATTTCCCACTCAGAAAGCCACTTAAAACACATCAGCAGTAACTCCACAAAACAGCCACTTGTTGGCTAATTGTGCTAAGCAGCTGCCAGCAGGGCTAGGGGCAGGGTGGGGAAGGAAGCTGGAGGCCCCTCCGCTCCCCCAGCCAGAACCCGGCTCCTGGGAGGGTGCCCGGCCCAGCCATTGCCTCCCTCCCGTGCCTCTGCACCACAAGGCTCTGCAAGGACAGAAGAGGCAGCTCTGTTCACTGGGTGGAGGGCGGGGAGGCGAGGAACTCGGGCCTGGGGGCCGGATTGGGGAGCCAGGTGGGCAGGATTCTCTGCCAGCTCCCTGGGAGTCACTGGCCATCTCTGGGCCTCAGTTTCCCCACCCACCCCATAAGCGGGTTGGACTGTGGCTTCTGGGGTCTCTTCCAGTTCCCAAAGTCTGCCTGGTGTTACGCACTGGGAGCTTCCGACAGACCTGGGTTCAAATTCCGGCTCTGCCTTTTGACCTGTAGCCTCAGGCTTTCTGAGCGTGTTTCCTCATCAGGAAAATGAGATACCAGCAGCGCCTGTCATGATTAGCACAAGGTGAGGTGGTGCCTGGATAGTCCTTGGAGCCAGTCAGCACAAGACAGGGCTGCTGGGGCTCATAACAGGGCACCCTGGTCCAGACTTGCAAACTAGGGTGAGCTAAGCTGAGACCGGAAAGATAAGAACCTCACCAGACTAGGGTGTGGGCACAGGCAGGGGCCAGTGAACAGCATATGTAACGGTCCTGAGGCAGAGCTGAATTGGAGGAGGAAAGAAGACCAGCGTGAGTGGAGTCCCAAGGGAGGAGCCAGAGAAGTGGCCAGGGCCAGGTGAGAAGGACCCAGTAGACCGTGGTAAGGAGCCTGGCTTTATCCTGAGGGCATAGAGAGCCATGGAGGGAGGGGAGCAGCCAGGTACCTTTTTCAAAGACCCATCCTGGTTTTAGGTGGAGAAGAAGCTGGTGGTCAGGGTTCAAGAGCAGAAGCAAGGTGCTCTTCCTCCCCTGTTCCAACAGCCCAGGCTGGGTGGCAAAAGTGATGGACCCACCCTCAGA
The DNA here is from genome assembly GCF_009828535.3 of Hylobates moloch. Lineage (NCBI taxonomy): Eukaryota > Metazoa > Chordata > Mammalia > Primates > Hylobatidae > Hylobates > Hylobates moloch. The sequence goes on from NW_026652285.1 coordinate 102,745,058, forward strand.
GGGACAAGGATGAGACGGCCAAACCAGTGCTCCTGCCCGGGCTTCGCAGGCCCCTTTCCTCGCTGGCCGCACTGGAGAGGCAGGGGTTAAGCTCCATGGCCTGTCCCCTCTGTCACACACGCACCCTACCGTCTCTGGGCTCGACTGTCACTGCGCTGTATCTGGACTCCGTTAGGGAGCCTCAGGTAGCAGCTTGCAGTGTTCAGGCCGGCGGTCTCGAGGGTGGCGAGTTCTTGCACCCCTACAACAGCGCTTGAGGACGGCTCTGTCCGCTGGCCGATGCTGCAGCCTTCTCCTGCCCCTGCGGCAGAGGAGGGAGAGCCGTGGGCACAGCTAGCACTACTGTGTGTGGGTTCAGAGGTCTGAGCCGCCACTTCCCGCTTCCAGACCTCAGATGCGTTGCTCATCTGCACAGTGTGGGTGGAGATAACATCCTCCCCAGAACAGCATGGAAATGTTTCAGCGGGGTGCTTGGCTTAGAGAAGTGCTCAGCAAACCAGAGTTGCCGTCATTATTCCCCCACGGCCCTCAATCCTCTCCACCCTGCAAAGCGTGCATTCTTCTTTTTTTCACCCCATCTTCCACCCCTCCCGATTTCCCTTTTGGCCTCATCTTGGAGGTTGTAAGTCAGGGTGAATCATTCATCAGAATAACTCACTCTTCCTCTTCCGGGGTTCCTGATATAATTACCTCCCTCTTCGGTTTTGCTTCTGATGTCTCTTCTGTTTTTTTCTGTGTGAACTTTATTTTAACCATCCTTTGTGTGTGTGAATGTTTTTTTTTTTTTTTTTAAATCTTGCCAATGAAAATAACTTAATTGCTTTTTCTGGTTTTTAAAGTAACACATGCTTATTATCAAAAACATCCAGACAACACAGAAAGGCAGAACGAGAGGAAAAACAGTGAGGTTGTTTTTAAGCAGCCTCGAGTAGTTTGCAGCAGAGTTGGGATAAGGAGGCCCCCTCTTTATAAAACTGGGGTGCTCTCCACCTGCCCCCAGCCCTCAGCCACCAACCTCTTGCCCACTGCCTAAATGCCAGCTCAGGTTCTCGCTCCCCACATAGGCTTCCTAGACTCCCACAGCCCAGGGCAATCTTTCTTTCCACTGACTTCAATTCATTTCTTTTTTCTTTCTCTTTCTTTTTGTACGATGCTTGCAATCATGGCTCACTACAGCCTCGACCCCACAGGCTCAAGCAATCTTGATCCTCCCACCTTAGCCTCCTGAGTAGCTAGAACTAAAGGTGTGTGCCACCATGCCTGGCTAATTTTTGTATTTTTTTGTGGAGACAGGGTTTTGCCATGTTGCCTGGGCTGGTCTCAAACCCCTGAGCTCAAGCAATCCACCTCCCTCGGCCTCCCAAAGTGCTGACAGGCACGAACCACTGTGCCCAGCAATCCTTTTCATTTCAACAAACATTTATTGAGCCTCTACTTTGAGCCAAGACACAGGATCTGGCCATCTGGATTCATCCCCTTCTGCCTGCATTTCATTGGTTTTTCGTTATTTTTCTGTCTGGTGTGTAGACTCCTGCTCCCCAGCCTGGACTGTCAGGTACCCACGGGCAGACCTACAGCTCTGTCTCTGTATCCCCATCCCTAGCACCTATTGTTCCTGAGAGGGACCTCGCAGCTGCCTACAGGGAGGGCAGGTGCTGTGGATTGCATGTGCTGGACACCATGCCAAGCCCTTGGCACCAATGATCTTGTGTGATCCTCACCTTGACGATGGGAGATGGGTGTTGTTATTAGCTTGACTTTTCAGGTACAGAAACTGAGTTTATACAGGCTTGCCCAAGGAACCACGATGGGTGAGCTGAGAGTCAGGAATTGAACCTGCGTCTCTGAGACCGAGGCTTGAGTTCTGAGCTGCTACAGGGGATTGCTTCCTTGTACAGCTCAGTAATGGCACAGGGAAGGGGACAAATGCTCTCAGCAAGGAATGCCTGGGAAAGGAAGGACAGTGTCATCGTCCTGGGATGATGGTTGACCATGTTTCTTTTTTTTTTTTGAGATGGAGTCTCTGTCACCCAGGCTGGAGTGCAGTGACACGGTCTTGGCTCACTACAATCTCTGCCTCCCGGGTTCAAGCGATTCTCCTGCCTCAGCCTCCCAAGTAGCTGGGGTTACAGGTGCCCATCACCACGCCCAGCTAATTTTTGTATTTTTAGCAGAGACGGAGTTTCACCATCATGGCCAGGCTGGTCTCAAACTCCTGACCTCAGGTGATCCACCCACTTCGGCCTCCCAAAGTGTTGGGATTACAGGCATGAGTCACCCCGCCCAGCCTTTGCCAAGTTTTTTGAAGAACAAATGAATCATAAAATGCTGGTCATGTCACTTCTGGCTTAAGACTTCTCCCAGCTTGCAGAAGCAGTTTCAAATGCATTTGCTGCAAACCCTTCAAATGAAATCTTACACTGAAAATCTAAATGAACAGCCCAATGAAAGCGCAGCTTCCCTGAGACCCGGGGTGGGGCTGGGTGCAGAACCTGCATCTTCTCGTCTGTTCCCTCCCTCCGGTTCACCTTTCTCCAGGTGCCAATGGGGCTCTGAGGAACCCAGAGGATTCCAGGGATCTCAGTTTGAACCACTGGCCTAAAGCTCAGGTCCAAATGCTTGGTTAGAGTGTATAAGGCGTGCCATGGTGCTGCCAGCTGGCCAGCCCACTCCCCTACCTCCCTGCCCTGCCCTTCTGTGTGTGCACCTGCACCTTCCACTCGGAATGGCCCATGATTCTCCCACCACAACTGATTCACAGCTTTGGCTTGACCACAGGCTGTTGCCTCCTCTTCAATGCTTTCCACTTGCTTTCCACTGGGCTAACTCCTATGCAACCTTTGAAACTTGGTCGAGTTCAAGACCAGCCTGGCCAACATGGTGAAACCCTGTCTCTACTAAAAATACAAAAACTTAGCTGGGCGTGGTGGCATGCACCTATAATCCCAGCTACTTGGGAGGCCGAGGCAGGAGAATCGCTTGAACCTGGGAGGTGCAGGCTGCAGTGAGCTGAGATCTCACCACTGCACTCCAGCCTGGGCAACAAGAGTGAAACTCTGTCTCAAAACAAAAACGAAAACAAAACAACAATAACAAAAAACTGGGCAGAGCTTCACCCTCTACCCTCCTGACTTCTGGCTCTAGGGAGGGTATGTTCAGTTGTGCCTGCCTTGGGGATCCTATGTCATGGGCCCAGGGTCAGAATCCTGGGGTTCTAGTCCCAGCTCTACCTGAGACTTACTAGGGGGATTTCCCCCTCTCTGGATCTCAGGGTTCTGGCCCTCAGCCTCGGACTTGACCATGCCTGTGGCTACAGACCAGAAATAATCTTACCCTGGCCAGTTCTTTTCAGGGCGATCACGCACTCCTGATGGGCCTCCCAGATTAGAAAAAGAACCATGACAACCACAGCAGCCACCACCAGAACCAGTACTGCAGGCACTTCTTCCTCGTTGAGGCTTCACAACTACCCATTTTACAGGGAGGAAAACCAAGGCTCAGCAGTGAGGTCACTCAGCAGCTGTATATTGGAGACAGGACTTGAGCCCAGGAAATATGGCTCTGAAGCCTGCCTTCAGCACCACCACCCCCACTGGGAAGAGGGCACGGGCAGCCCGCCTGCAGCCGCTGTGAACGGCCCCCACCCCTGAGGCCCTCCAGGCTGCTGTGCTCTCAGACGTCAAGGTGACCAGGAAACATCTCTGAGGAAGGGAAAGTTCAAGGCCCCACTGGAAGAAGGGACAGGGCAGGTGCTGGCTGGACTGTGAAGGTGCTCCCTGCCTGCCCACACTTGACTGTGGCCAGTCACTCCCAGTCTTGGGATGCGATGCTTGTGCTGGGGGCCTGAGGACTTCCCTCCTGGCCTCCACCTCCTGCTGTCTCTGGGGCTCCACCTTGGTTCACACTGGCAGCTCTAACGGGAGCTTTGTTCCCATCCCCAGCCCCCACCATACCACACAGAGTCACCCACACCAGTGCTGTGGGTTTAGCGACGTTTCCTGGAGATGGCTGGGCTTGGGGGTCCCAGGGTGGTCACTGTGCTCTCCCCGATCTCTGCTCCTCGGCATCCCCCGGGACCTCCACCGTCTCCTCCCTCTGCTCCACAGGACACCTCCTGCCTGCCTGCCCTGCCTCCTGGAGGGCCTCAGGGCCGGGGCTGTTCACAGCTGCTGCAGGCAGACCACCCTCACCCTCTGCCCACTGGGAAGGTGGTACTGAACGCAGGCTTCAGAGCCACGGGCCCTGGGTTCAAGTACTGCCTCCAATATGTAGCTGCTGAGTGTCTGGCAAGTGACCTCACTGCTGAGCTTTGGTTTTTACTCCCCGTAAAATGGGTGGTTGTGTTGCAGCCATAAAAAGGAATGAGTTCATGTCCTTTGCAGGGACATGGATGAAGCTGGAAGCCATCATTCTCAGCAAACTAACAGGAACAGAAAACCAAACACCGCATGTTCTCACTCATAAGTGGGAGTTGAACAATGAGAACGCATGGACACACAGAGGGGAACATCACACACCAGGGCCTGTCGGGGGGTGGGGGCCAAGGGGAGGGAGAGCATTAGGACAAATACCTAATGCATGCAGCACTTAAAACCTGGATGATGGGTTGATAGGTGTCGCCAACCACCATGGCACATATATACCTATGTAACAAACCTGCACGTTCTGCACATGTATCCCAGAACTTAAAGTAAAATAAAATAAAATTAAAAATGGATGTCGGTGAAGCCTCAATGAGGAAGAAGTGCCTGGGGTACTGGTTCTGGCGGTGGCTGCTATGGTGGCCACTGTTCTTTTTCTAATCCGGGAGGCCCATCAGACATCTGACATCTCAGGTACCCTCATTCCCAGTCTCTGCCGTTCACCTCTGGGGTTCACCTCTGCTGCGTGGTTTGATACAGCAGCTTCGGTGCGTTGGACCCTGCCGCACATTTTACACAACAGTTGCGTTATCTTGCAACCTTGATGTTGGATTCACCTGAGCAGAAACCCACATGGAGTACCAGGATCAGGGAGGGATGCAGAGTGTGCTCCTCTCCCGAGGAGCAGCTCTGCCTCACAGCTCTGCCTTCTCTCTGGAAGTGTGTGGTTGGTGGGGCTTTTATGGAATATTCTCTCTACACAGGGAGTTCATTGATTTTTTTTTTAAAGAGGAAAATAATTCTTCAAACATCTTTTTTTTTTTTTTTTTTTTTTTTTTTTTTTTTTTTTTGAGACAGAGTCTCGCTCTGTTGCCCAGGCTGGAGTGCAGTGGCATGATCTTGGCTCACTGCAACCTCCACCTCCTGGGTTCAAGCGATTCTTATGCCTCAGCCTCCCCAGTAGCTAGGATTACAGGCACCCGCCACCACACCTGGCTAGTTTTTGTATTTTTAGTAAAGATGGAGTTTCACCATGTTGGCCAGGCTGGTCTCGAACTCCTGACCTCAGGTGATCCACCCGCCTCGACCTCCCAAAGTGCTGGGATTATAGGTGTGAGCCATGTGCCTGGCTGTCAAACCCCTTTTCTAACAGAATGCTGATTGTGAGTATTTCCCCAGACATGGCAAGTTTATATAAAGTCAAGACTTCTGTTAAGAAGTGCCCATCTTCAAGCTGGGCATGGTGGCTCACCCCTGTAATCCCAGCACTTTGGGAGGCCGAGGCAGATGGATCATCTGAGGTCAGGAGTTTGAGACTAGCCTGGCCAACATGGTGAAACCCCATCTCCACTAAAAATACAAAAATTAGCCAGGCGTGGGGGCAGGTACCTGTAATCCGGGCTGCTGGGGAGGCTGAGGCAGGAGAATCTCTTGAACCCAGGAGGCAGAGGTTGCAGTGAGCCAAGATTGCACCACTGCCCTGCAGCCTGGGTGACAGAGTGAGACTCCATTAGAATGAGAGAGAGAGAAAGAAAGAGGGAGAGAGAGGAAGGAAGGAAGGGAGGGAGGGAGGGAGGGAGGGGGAGAGAGAGAGAGAGAAGGGAGGAAGGGAGGGAGGGAGGGAGGGAGGGAGGGAGGAAGGAGCGCCCATCTTCATTTATCATGAAAAACGTGGCTATTGCTCACTTCTGCAGCTAGGGTGAAAAGAGGGGGCCAGGAGAGCAGATTCTACAATTTTTCTTTAATCTGCTCCTTTAGCAAGTAAGTGTTGAGCTCCTGCAGTGTGCTTGGAGTATAAATTTGAAAAAGGCAGAAGCAGGCACCAGCCTGGGGGAACTCACAGGCTAGAGGAGAAACAGGTCATGAGTCCCCTTGTGACTGGCAAGCCCGGCATGGGGGAGCATGAAGGTGGGGCTGCTTCACAGCCTCAGGGAGCTCATCCCTGGAGAGGGGAGGTCTGGCCAAGACCTGGAGGAGGAGGATTAGCCAGGCAAAGAGGAGAGGAAGGGTGTTCTGGGCGCAAGGAACAGCACATGCCAAGGCTTGGAGGTAAGAGAGAGCAGATCTGTCTGGGGACGGGAAGGACCAGTGTGGCTAGAAGGAGACACCCAGCCAGGGTGATGGGGCTCAAGGGAGACAGGAGACAGAAGATGAAGGGGAGGTCAGGACTTGCAGAACACTTGGGCCGAGCCCAGGAGTTTGGAGGCCACTGAGGAGGATTATGCAAAGAAATGACCCAATCTGAAATGCATTTAGAAAAGTCTCTCTGGGCCGGGTGCAATGGCTCACGCCTGTAATCCCAGCTCTTTGGGAGGCCAAGGCGGGTGGGTCATGAGGTCAGGAGTTCAAGATCAGCCTGGCCAAGATGGTGAAACCCTGTCTCTACTAAAAATACAAAAATTAGCCGGGCATGGTGGCGCAAGCCTGTAATCCCAGCTACTCGGGAGGCTGAAGCAGGAGAATTGCTTGAACCCGGGAGGCAGAGGCTCCAGTGAGCTGAGATCCCGCCACTGCACTCTAGCCTGGGCGACAGAGTGAGACTCCGTCTCAAAAAAAAAAAAAAAAAAAGAAAGAAAAATCTCTCTGCAGAAGCATTACCATTATAGATTAGCAGTTGAGGCTAGGTGTGTTGGCTCATGCCTGTAATCCCAGCACCTTGGCAGGCTAAGGTGGGAGGATTGCTTGAGCCCAGGAGTTCGAGACAAGCCTAGGCAACAAAGTGAAAGTCCATCTCAATTTTAAAAAAAGATTAGACGTTGAAAGTTCAGGTTCTGGCATCCCAAGGGCTTGAGTTCAAGTCCTGGTTCTGCCAGTAAGTGAATGATCTTAGGGAAATTGATCAAGTCTTCTGAGCCTCAGTTTCTCCAGCTGTAAGATGGGGACAATAATAGTCTCTATTGCCAAGAGCCGTGGGAGGAGTCAGTGAGACATTGCAGGAAGTGGATCCCTCAGAATGGCAGCTGTCAGGGGCAGGCTTTCCATCTGAGACATTCACTGCCGTATCTCCATACCTGGAAAACGATAGAAACTCCATAAAATATGTACCCAGTGAATGGAGAAATGGTTGTTGAGTGCATGATGGATTGGAGGGGCAAACAGGATCTCTCTTGACTCTGGAAGGCAAGAGGACAATAAATATAGCTAATTCAATCATCACGCAGGCTCAAGACACAAGGCGTTCAGCAATGTACATACATTAGTGCCCCCCAAACCCAACATCTCCCTCATTTATAAGTGAGGGCACTGAGGCTTGGAGGAGTTCAATGCATTGCCCAAAATCACCCAGCAAGAGAGCACTGAGCTTGGAATTTGCACCCAGACCTTTGCCTCAGAAGCCTTTGAAGTAAACCACAATGCCAGGGGCCCCACCAATGCCATGCACCGCACTGGTTTTCTTGCTCTGTTGGCAGCTGCCTGTAGCTAAGGCACCTGCGGGTGCAACATAGGAGGGGGCTGTTGGGCACAGAATTTAGTGGTCCCCAGAAAGGGCCTGGTCCCAGGGCTTTTGCATCCATCACCAGCTATTTATTGAGCACCTATGACGTGTGCCCTTTCTAGCTACAAACTTGTGGGGTGGGGTGGGGGCTTGCAGGCTAGTGGAGGTGCCTGCCACCAAATTGACAATTACTGGGGGGTGGAGGCACATGGACAGGGATAGACAGGCTGATGGCCACTGGCAGCCATGGTGATTAAAACACAACTGGAGTCCCAGCTACTCAGGAAGCTGAGACATGAGGATTGCTTGACCCCAGGAGTTCAAGGCTGCAGTGAGCCATGATTGGGTCACTTCACTCCAGGCTGGGCAACATAGCAAGACCCCATCTCAAAAAAATAAACTCAATAAACATTGGATGCTTCCTGTGTCCATTTCCCTCACCCGGGTCCTGCTGCACCTGCCTCACCATGGCCTCCAGGACCCTGCAGCTGGGCTCTGATTGGCTGTTCCCTGTCCCCATGCAGGTGCTATGAAAGCCTGACCTGATGGGTGGGGGAGGCTGCTTGAGGAGGTGATGGTTCAGTGATGCTCAGTGAGGGTTAAGTGGGTGGAGAGAGAGAGAGAGCAGGGCAGGGGAGGACCTACAGCTGCAAGGCCCAAGGCAGGAGGGAGCTGTGAGTTGGGAGAGAGAATTCGTGATGAAGCTGGAGAGGAGGTGGAGCCGGTCCACAGGGCCCTGTGGGCCATGGGGAGAGATTTGGGTTTGATCCGAGGCTAGTGAGGGGTTGTATCCCAAGGTCAATGAATCGTGGAGGTTCTAAGCAAGGGAGGGGTGTGGCCTGGCGGGAGGGGCCCAAGGGGGGCAGGGAGGTAGTGGATGGCACTACCCAGGGCAAAGGTAGATGAGGACGGCACAGAGGCCAGGGACGGTGAAATGGAGAGAGGTGCATAAGAGGTAACTCGGACTGGCAGGAGCCCCTCCTCAGCATGTCCCCAGCATCGAGGCCCAGGACCTCATGCTCAGACACCATTCCTCCCAGTCCTAGTGCTCCCAGAGACCATTCTGGAGCCTGCGGCAGGTTGCGAGGCTGGGGCCCCTCATCTGGCAGAGCGGGCAGGAGTGAGAGCTGCAGCCTCCAGCCCTGGCTCCCTAGAGTGCCAATTCCGAAAATGACAAACGGAGAGCCAATAAGAAGGTTGGAAAATGGGCACCTCCGTGCCTCTCTGTGTCTATTGCAGGGTTTGGAAATAGCTGAGATGAGACGAGAGCTGCTAGGAGGGGTGCCCGCTGGGCAGAGGAGAGGCCCAAAGCTGCTGCTGCTGCTGCAGGAAGTAAGAGGAGAGACTGGAGGGGAGGGGAGGGGAGAGGAGGGGAGGAAAGGAACAGCAGAAGACAGAAAGGACAAATCTCAAAATGGACGCACAAAGAAGACCAGCTGTGGTGTGTGGCCTAGGATTGTGGGAGGGGTGTGTGTGTGTGTGTGTGCGTGTGCGTGTGCGTGTGTATGTGTGTGTGTGTGTGTGTGTGATGCGGGCTTTGAGGAGCAATTCAAAAGCCCCTGGCCCCTGAGCCCATCTGAACACCCCCCTTCTCTCTTCACCCCGCCAACCACCAAAAAAAAAAGAGAGAGCGAGCGAGAAAGAAGGAAAACAAAATATCTACAGTTGTCGAGACAAGAGGAGAAAAATAGAGGCAAACATCCGTAATTTTCTCTGTGGGGCTTTGCGGTAATTGAGCCATTTGGATAAAAATAAAGGCAGCAGGCCCCTTAGGTAAGAAGAGCTTTTGCAATCTAAGAAGCTTGAATTATGCGTCTTGTGTCACTTGAAATCCCCCATTCTCCCCCTTCCTTGGGCGACCCAAACCACTTTCCCTTTTCTTATTATTTTTTTAAGTACCCTGTCAAAATGTCGACTGTAGAGTAGAGAATTTCAGCTGTCACAACTAATTTCAATTTTTCCACGTGCTTTCCCCCTTGTGGGGGGGCCCTGGCAGAGCCCCCTTTCCCTCCCTCTTGCATCTGCTCTTTTTATTTCTCATTATTGTTATTATTTTAAAACCAGATTTACATCATCAGTGTGTTTGGGGAGTGTTTAAGGACTATGGTTTGTCCCTGAGGAAGGCTGGGCCTGGCGCTGTTGGTTTCTGGCTTCCGCCCTGCCTGCACCCCCTCCTGCACGCTCCCACCTCCACCCACCTGAGCCTCTGGGACTCCCACCTCTCTCTTCCTGGTCCCAAGCTGCCAGCCCCCGTCGACCACCCACTGGGGAAAATCCAGGCCTCAGAAGAGTCTTGAGGTTCTAGGAGAGCCGTGGGAACCATGCACATTTCTGCACCAAAAGGAGGTTCCGGGGCAGGCGAGATCCAGAGGGGCAAGTGTCAGTGACTTCCCTCCCTCCCCACTCTCTCTGGCTTTTCCATCTTTTTTTGTTTTTTTTGTTTTTGTTTTTGTTTTTTGTTTTGTTTTTTTTTTTTTTTTTGAGACGGAGTCTCGCTCTTTCACCCAGGCTGGAGTGCGGTGGTGCGATCTCCGCTCACTGCAAGCTCCGCCTCCCGGGTTCACGCCATTCTCCTGCCTCAGCCTCTCCGAGTAGCTGGGACTACAGGCGCCCGCCACCACGCCCGGCTAATTTTTTGTATTTTTAGTAGAGACGGGGTTTCACCATGGTCTCGATCTCCATCTTTTAAAAAATTGTTTAATTTGTTTGTGTAGAGACAAGGTCTCACTCTATTGCCCAGACAGGTCTTGAACTCCTGGATTCAAACGATCCTCCTGCCTCGGCCTCCCAAAGTGCTGGGATTACAGGCGTGAGCCACCGCGCCCGGCCTCAGCTGTTCTACCTTTTGCCTCATCTTTCTTGCCTCCTCAGTGCATTCATTCCATGGGCATCAGTCCAGGGCCACCTCCTATGAGCTGGCCCTGCCAAGCTGCTGGGCACACCGTGGTGAGTAAGACGCAATCCTTGCCCCTGAAGAGATGACAACCTAGTGGGCTCCAGGAGACAAAAAGGCAGGCAGACGGTGCAGAGTAACTGATGATGAGCACATCATCAGTCAGCACTGATGAGGTCAGCACTGTGCAAGGACAGGGGGGCACAGGGGAGGGACGGGCCCTTCTAGCCCAGCTACTGAGAGGTCTTCTATGTTTTTTTTTGTTTGTTTTTTGTTTTTTGTTTTGAGACGGAGTTTCACTCTTGTTGCCCAGGCTGGAGTGCAATGGCACGATCTCAGCTCACTGCAACATCCGCCTCCTGATTTCAAGCGATTAACTTGCCTCAGGCTCCGGAGTAGCTGGGATTACAGGCGCCTGCCACCACGCCTGGCTGATTTTTGTATTTTTTGTAGAGAAGGGGGTTTCACCATGTTGGCCAGGCTGGTCTCGAACTCCTGACCTCAGGTGATCCACCCACCTTGGCCTCCCAAAGTGCTGGGATTACAAGCATGAGCCACCACACCCAGCCTCTGCCATGGTTTGAATGGGTCTCCTCCAAGATTCAGGTGTTGCCAATGTGGCAGTATCAGGAAGTGGGGCCATTAAGAGGTGACAAGGCCACGAGGGCTCCTCCCTCGTGAAGGGTAGTAGGTGCCCTTCTGTAAAGGGGCTTGACAGAGGAAGATCATGCCCTTTTGCCCTCCTGCCTTCTGCCATGTGAGGATGCAGCAGGAAGGCCCTCACCAAGCCAGGCACGGTAGCTCACACCTGTAGTTCCAGCACTTTGGGAGGCCGAGGCAGGAGGATCACTTGAACCTAGGAGGTGGAGGCCGCAGTGAGCCGTGATTGGGCTGTGGCACTCCAGCCTGGGTAACAGGGGGAGACCCCGTCTCAAAAAAAAAAAAAAAAATCTTAAAAATTAGCTGAGCGTAAAGGCAGCCAATTAAATGCCTGTAGTCCCAGCTACTCAGCAGGCTGAGGCAGGAAGAACGCTTGTGCCCAGGAGTTTGAGATCAGCCGGTCCACATTCTACACAGGTCTCTCGTGTAGGGACTCTATGTCTACACAAAATAAATATTGGAAAAAAAGAAGGCCCTCACCAGATGCCAGCACCGGAACTTGGACTTCTCAGCCTCCAGAACTGTGGAAAGTGCATTTCTATGTTTTATAAATTATCCAGTCTGAGGTATTTTGTTAGAGCTGCAGAAGCAGATGAAGATAAAGTCTTCACCGAGGAGTGGTGCCCCAGCTTTTCACAAGCAAATGGATGCTGTCTCTACCTAAAAAATACAAAAATTAGCCGGGCATGGTGGCACACACCTGTAATCCCAGCTACTTGGGAGCCTGAGGCCAGAGAATCGCTTGAACCCAGGCAGCAGCGGTTGCAGTGAGCCAAGATCGCACCACTGCCCTCCAGCCTGTGCCACAGAGTGATATCCTGTCTCCAGAAAAAAGCAGGGTGGGCAGATTTGGACACAGACACACACACGGAGGCAGAAAACTGTGTGGAGACGAAGGCAGAGACCAGGATGATGTCTTCACAAGTCAAGGAATGCCAAAGATGACCAGCAAACCACCAGAAGCTTGGGGCTTGGGGAGAGGCAGAAAACAGACTCTCCCTCACAGCCCTCGGAAGAAACCAACTCCGCCAACACCTTGATCTCAGATCCTGTAGGTCTCAGAACTGCGAGACAAGAAAGCTCTGCTGTTTAAGCCCCCGGCAGGTGTACTTTATGACAGCAGCCCTAGCAAACGAACACACGTGGAGACACGAAACAGCAAGTCTGAGAATTGCTGTAATTGAGCAAGGCGGGTGCGTGGAGTTTGAAAGTGGCAGCAGTTGGGGTGGAGTATGTAGAATCAGGGACATTAACTGCAGGGCGGTGGAGAGTGGGGGAGGACATCCATGGAGGGATTTCCTTTTTTCTTTTTTTTCAGACAGAGTCTGGCTCTGTTGCCCAGCCAGGCTGGAGCGCTGTGGCGCAATCTCAGCTCACTGCAACCTCCACCTCCCAGGTTCAAGCGATTCTCCTGCCTAAGCCTTCCGAGTAGCTGGGATTACAGGCACCTGCCACCACACCCGGGTAATTTATTGTATTTTTAGTAGAGACAGGGCTTTGCCATGTTGGCCAGGCTGGTCTCAAACTCCTGACCTCATGATCAGTCCCCCTCGGCCTACCAAAGTGCTGGGATTACAGGTGTGAGCCAGCGCGCCCAGCCCATGCAGGGATTTCAAGCAGGAAAGAGGTGGGATGAAATGCGCTTCGTTAAATGCACACCCTGGTTACAGAGAAAGCAGCAGAGGGGCTGAGACACCTTTCTCCTCCCATTCCTGGCTCCCCTTCCCACTCTTTCTCCCGCTCCTTCTAGCACTCTCTGGGGATGGGCCTGGCTTTACTCATCTGTGGGTTTTGGGGCCCAGGACAGGGCCTGCCCCTCATGGGCCTCCTTGACCTGTTTGTTGAGTGACAAAACGGGCCCATCAGCTCCTGGTTTGTCAGCTCTTTCTCCTTGGTTAACGGCCCTCATGGAGCACCCTGGTATGCAGAAAACGGGATCGAGGACTGGAGGAGGAGCTGCGGGCAGGTGGCAGGAGCCACAGGTGCCAGCGCCTTGCCCCTGAGAAGCCACTGGATTTTTTTTGTTTGCTTGTTTTATTTTGTTTGTTTGATTTGAGACAGAGTCTCACTCTGTCACCCAGGCTAGAGTATAGTGGCGCAATCTTGGCTCACTGAAACGTCTGCCTCCCAGGTTCCAGCAATTCTCCTGCCTCAGGCTCCTGAGTAGCTGGGATTACAGGCATGCACCACCACACCCAGCTAATTTGGGGATTTTTAGTAGAGGCGGCGTTTCACCATGTTGGCCAGGCTGGTCTCAAACTCCTGACCTCAGGCCTGCTTCAGCCTCCCAAAGTGCTGGGATTACAGGTGTGAGCCACCACACTCGGCCAGCAAGTGCTGTTTAAATGAGGAGGTGAGCGACAACACGTCCACACTGGGACAGAGGCAGAAGGAGAAGCGGTCGCCTCGGGGCTGGCATCACCAAGCAAGGGCTCCCATGGACAAGGTAAAGAACTAGGCCCCTGCTTCTCAATGTACTTCCTCCTTGGTCCAAGTTGGTTCCCAGTGAGATCGGCTTGGCTGTCTCCTATTGTAGCAGGACGAGCCGAGGACAAAATCCCTCAGACACCGGGTTAAAGAAGGAAGTGGCTTTACTATGTTGCCCTGCTTTCCTCCCCTGCCGTCCCTGGGAGAGAGAAGGGAAAGGCTTGGAAAAGGCCAGGACTCTTCTCTAGGAGTGGAGGAGTCTGACCAGTGAGTGGCATTACCTAGGAAGAGTCAGGCTGGGTCACTCCTGTGTCCCCAGTGTCTGCCATAAAACCACACTGTGAATGGTCCAATTGCCATCTGCCAGGCCCTGCCCCCAGGGCTCTGTATGGATTCTCACAGCAGCCCTGTGTGATAGGTACTTTATTGTCCCTATTTTTACAGAAAGGAAAACTGTGGCACAGAGCGGTCACCTGACCTGCCCCAAATCCCACTGCTGGTAAGAGGCAAAGTTGAGGATGCAACCCAGGAAGTTTGGATCTGACCCCCTCACTCTGGAAACATACATGCTGCCCCCATGAGGGCCCCGGTGGGCATTCAATACCTATTTATCCAATTCAGCACTAACTTCCAGAGAGGCAGCATAGCCCAGTGGTTAAGGGCGTGCTCTCCGGAGTCAGAGAGCCTGAAGCTGAACTCCAGCACTACCTCCTCCCAGCTGGGCCACTGAACTTCTCCAAGCCTCAGTTTCCTCACCTGCAAAATCAAAATATTAGGTTGGTGCAAAAGTAATTCTGAGTTTTGTCATTACTTGTAATACTAATGGTTGGCCGGGTGCAGTGGCTCATGCCTGTAATCCCAGCCCTTTGGGAGGCCGAGGTGGGCAGATCAGTTGAGCTCAGGAGTTCAAAACCAGCTTGAGCAACATGGCGAAGCCCCGTCTGTACAAAAAATACAAAAATTAGCTGGTCATGATGGCACACGTCTGTAGTCCCAGCTACTCAGGAGGCTGAGGCAGGAGAATCAATTGTTTGGGCCTGGGAAGAGGAGGTTGCAGTGAGCCAAGATCATGCCATCACACCCCAGCCAGGGCAACAGGAGTGAAGCCCTGTCTCAAAGAAAAAAAAAAAGAAAGAAAGAAATACTAATGGTTCCTACCAGTGGCGAGTCCTGGCTGCTTTTCACCAAAAGGGCTGCTTTTCACCAAAAGGTCTCCTTTTCCTCCCAGGTACACAACTAGACTGCATTTCCCAGGATCCCTTGCAAGCAGGTAGGGCCATGTGGTGGAGTTCTGGCCAATGAAAGATAAGGAGGAAGTGATGTCACCACTTCTGGTCCTGGCTCCTAAAACATCCTGCACCATCCTTCATGCTCTGGACCCTGGGTCCATGCATGACTTCGTGGAGCAGATCCCATACCCAACACTTCTCCTCATACTGGACTGTAATGTGAGCAGGAAACAAGCTCTTACTGTGGGATTACTTGTGTTAAACCAAGTTAGCCTAAAGCTGCCTCCTTACCTATTTTAAGTTCAGCCTAAAGTTTTCTCTGTACATCATAAAGTATAACCTAAATGGAATTATAAACAGACAGTAGCCTACACTTGTACCAATCACCAAGTTTTGGCCAATCAAATGTGGCCCACTGTTCAAACCATGTTCAAATAAGGCAAACACCAAGCTATAACCAATTGGGCATTTTCTTGGCCTCCCAAAGTGCTGGGATTACAGGCATGAGCCACCATGCCTGGCCTATCTCTATAAATTTTATGACTCCAAAGAGTCATGTGAGTGAGGTCATAGTATTTGTCATTTTATGTGTCACTTATTTCATTTAGTGTAATGTCTTCAAGGTTCATGTGTCAGAATTTCCTTACTTTTTAAGGCCGAAAATCATATTCCATTGTATGGATGGACCACATTTCATTCATCCATCAGTGAACACTGGGTTGCTTCCACCTTTTTGCTATGTGAGTCATACTGCTATGGACATAGGTATACACCTACAGAAGATGGCTTTTGATGCCATGACTGAGATACTGAAAAAAAACAAAAAAAACCTTTTTTTTTTTGTTTTTTTTTGAGATGGAGTCTTGCTCTGCCACCCAGGCTGGAGTGCAGCGGTGCGATCTCGGCTCATTGCAAACTCTGCCTCCTGAGTTCAAGTGATTCTCCTGCCTCAGCCTCCCTAGTAGCTGGGATTACAGGTGCCCACCACCATGCCCAGCTAATTTTTGTATTTTTAGTAGATACAGGGTTTTGCCATGTTGGCCAGGGTAGTCTTGAACTCCTGACCTTAGGTGGTCCACCTGCCTTGGCCTCCCAAAGTGCCGGGATTACAGGTGTGAGCCACCGTGCCCGGCCAAAAAAAAAATTTTTTTTTAAGAAGCTGACATTTTTGAAAATTTGAGACAGGGTCTCACTCTGTCGCCCAAGCTGGAGTGCAGTGATCATGGCTTACTGCAGCCTTGACCTCCTGGGCTCAAGCAATCGTCCTGCTTCAGCCTCCTGAGGAGCTGGGAATACAAGTGTGTTCCACCACGCCCAACTAATTTTTCGTGTTTTATGTAGACATGAAGTTTTGGTGTGTTGCCCAGGCTGGTCTCAAACTCCTGGGCTCAAGTGATCCTCCTACCTCAGCCCCCAAAAGTGCTGGGATGTGAGCCAGTGTGCCTAGCCAGAAGCTGATATTTGAAGTTAATGTCATAAAAAGGGGGCAAACCAGGAACTCCCCTGACTGGTTTCTTGCTGGGGAGAAGCCTGGGGGAGCCATTGGTTGGCAGAGACGTTACCATCTCTTGCATAGATGAGGAAATGAGGCACAAAGAGGAAGGATGAGCAACATGGTGAAAGTCAAACTGCCCAGAAGTGGAAGAGGGAGGATTTGAACCCAGGGCTGCTCTGTGAAGCTGTGCCATCCAGCCACCCAGCCACTGTGTTCATCCCTTCTTATTTTTATTTTTATTTTTATTTTGAGGTGGAGTTTTACTCTGTCGCCCAGGCTGGAGTGCAGTGGTGCGATCTCGGTTCACTGCAAACTCTGCCTCCCAGATTCAAGCCATTCTCCTGCCTCAGCCTCCTGAGTTGCTGGGATTACAGGTGTGTGCCGCCATGCCCAGCTAATTTTTGTATTTTTAGTAGAGATGGGGTCTCATCGTGTTGGCCAGGCTGGTCTCGAACTCCTGACCTCAGGTGATCTGCCCACCTCAGCCTCCCAAAGTGCTGGGATTATGGCGTGAGCCACTGCGCCCGGCCTTGTTCATCCCTTCTTTCAGGCAGATGGCACAGGTTTCTGGCTCACGCTGGTGCCAGCTCAGCAACAGCCCTGTCATGACCCAAAGCCATCTTGGAGAGGGTGGTTCCTCAGTGCCTGGTGGCCGGCTGTGGGAGTCTGAAACCTATTTTGTTCATTATGAATGAAAAGCAGATGTGATTTTAAATGTCGTGCTTTGGCTGCTAGTGCTGGGTGGAGCAGGGCCCCGGCGAGCAGTCACACCAGATAAAACATATTATTTAGGAGTGATTGGAAGGCAGACAAGCTGAAACATTGTGCAGGGAAGGGCTACCGCAATTCACTCATGAGCATCACAATCACTTTCACCGGGCTCGTAGGTGGATTCACATTTAGGGCAATTTCCCTCATGGTAGCTCAGCTCCGTGAGTGGGCTTGGGCTTGAGGACAAGCGATTTCCCAGCCGAATGACTTCCAGCCTCCACATAGAGCGCAGGGCTCAGTGGGGCATGGCTTCCCTGAATCGAATCCACGCTGCCCATTGAGATATGATCTCAGAAGTAGCTCCTCGGCTCTCAAGACTCACAAGAAGGGTGGGCCGAGCCCTGACCCCATGGCTGAGCACCTGCTGTTTACCATAACCAGCAGGCCAGGCCCAGGATCGGTAAAGCAGGAAACGGGCTTAGAGAGGTTAAGGTGTGCATCCAAAGTCACACAGCTCTTCCCCAAGGAGCTCCTAAATGTTAGGAAGGCACGGCTGTCTAGCAGGTGCAATTTTTTGTGGTACTGGTGCCACTTGCACAGAAATTTAGACAGAGGAGGCAGTGTAGCACCGTCCAGATGATGGCACTTAGGGGATTCTCCGGCCCTCTGAAGCCAAATCCTAGGAGGGCTCCTCAGACCCGTGCATAAGAACTCTGAACGTAGGGTCTGGGGCATCACCACAGGCTGAGGATCCCTGCGTAGGGAGCGGAACGGCTTTTTCACACTGGGGTTGGAGGCGGGGCTGAGGCTGCAGCTACAGCGAGGAGGAAGGCCGTGGAGGCCAAGAGCCACCAGCCAGAGTATTTCATGACAGGAGACCAACAGGAGCCAGTGTTTAGAGACTGAAGTTCTGGGATGGGAACCCTGGCCCCAACTCCAGACACAGGGCAATGAGGCATCCGGCATTTACTGAACACCCAGCAGGTATAAGACCTTTGGGGTTTAGCAGGAGGGAGCTGTGGGACAATGATGACAGATCAATACCCGGGGCTCTCCAAGCACCCAGCACTGTGCCAAGCCCTCGGGGAGACTCACTCTCTGTGGGGAGTGTGTTCCTTAGCATACGCCGACTACCTTAGCAAGTGTTAAAAGAAAAACTTTAGCTGAATTAGGTTTACAAGAGTTCAGCTGGGTGCGGTGACTCACACCTGTAATCCCAGCACTTTGGGAGGCCGAGGCAGGGGCATCACTTGAGGTCAGGAGTTTGAGACCAGCCTGGCCAACATGGTGAAACCCCGTTTCTACTAAAAATACAAAAAATTAGCCAGGCATGGTGGCGGGCACCTGTAATCCCGGCTACCTGGGAGCCTGAGGCAGGAGAATGGTTTGAACCCGGGAGGCGAAGGTTGCAGTAAGCTGAGATCGCACCGCTGCACTTTAGCCTGGGCAACAGAGTGAGACTCCATCTCAAAAACAAAACAAAACAAAAAAAAACTCATCTTGAAAAAAACTGGAAAATTTTTTTCAGCACTTTCACCTGGAAAGCATTGGCGGGAGATAATGGGAACTGTTGAGTTTCTATAATTATTCATCTGGTGTAGAAGCAGGCGCTACTGTTGAGGTGACTTCCTGCTCAGAGATAAAGCCAAGGCCACCTCAGATAAACCAGAGAATAGATGGATAGACTTGCCCTCTTTGTAGGCATTAAATATGGAGACCTCCAGAGAGGAGAGGTTGTGTGGGCTGGGCTGTCTCAGAGAAGTCTGCATTTATTTACTCATACATTTATTTATTCACATGTGAAACAGTCAAGCACCTACTTCATCCTTTGCTGAAAAGAATTTTTTTCTTTTTTTTTTGAGACGGAGTTTTGCTCTTGTTGCCCAGGCTGGAGTACAATGGCATGATCTTGGCTCACCGCAACCTCTGCCTCCCAGCTTCAAGCGATTCTTCTGCCTCAGCCTCCCAAGTAGCTGGGATTACAGGCATGCACCACCATGTCCAGCTAATTTTGTATTTTTAGTAGAGACGGGGTTTCTCCATGTTGGTCAGGCTAGTCTTGAACTCCCGACCTCAGGTGATCATCCACCCGCCTTGGCCTCTCAAAGTGCTGGGATTACAGGCGTGAGCCACCACGCCCAGCCTGCTGAAAATAATTTATGGAGCACTTACGGAGAGTCGGGTGTCACAACTACAGAGGTGAACAAGACAGGCAGAGAACTGCCAGCCGGATGCTAGAGGCAGGTCTGCTAGCTGGGAACCAGGAGGGTCCCCAGGAATGGAAGCCCCCACTCCTGTTCCACCAGGAGGCTCTGGTTTGTAGGGGAGACAGACATGGGGCTAATCTGCAAAGCATATCCTGGAACGTGACCTTGGTCCGCTTCCTGCTTTCTGCTTAGGCAGGGATTAAAATAGATGCTGACCGGCCATGGATGGGAAAAGGGAGGCCCCAGGATGTGCTGGTGGACTGCCTGGTCCTTGAGCATTGATACATGTCACAGGGCCAGGTGTAAAGGCTCATGCCTGTAATCCCAGCACTTTGGGAGGCCGACGCTGGTGGATCACTTAAGCCCAGGAGTTTGAGACCAGCTGGGGAAACATGGTGAAACCCCATCTCTACAAAAAATATGAAAATTCGGCTGGGCGCTGTGGCTCAAGCCTGTAATCCCAGCACTTTGGGAGGCCGAGGCGGGTGGATCATGAGGTCAGGAGTTCGAGACCAGCCTGGCCAACATGGTGAAACCCCGTCTCTACTAAAGATACAAAAAATTAGCCTGGTGTGGTGGCACACACCTGTAATCCCAGCTACTTGGGAGGCTGAGGCAGGAGAATCGCTTGAACCCAGGAGGCAGAGGTTGCAGTGAGCCAAGATAGTGCCATTGCACTCCAGCCTGGGCAACAGGGCAAGACTCCATCTAAAAAAAAAAAAAAAAATTGAAAATTAGCTGGTTGTGGTGGCAGGCACCTATAATCCCAGCTACTCAGTTTTGGGGGTGGGGGGCTGAGGAAGGAGCATCTCTTGAGCCCAGGAATTCAAGGCTGCAGTGAGCCAAGACAGCACCACTGCGCTCTAGCCTGGGTGACAGAGCAAGACCTTATCTCAAAAAAAAGATGTCACAAAACCACTCTGACCGGAGTCCGGAGTCTTCTCTCCTATCTGGGTTTCTGGGGCCTCTCATTGTCCCCAGAGAAGTCCAAAGGCAACACTGGGCTCCGTGGAGGCAGCGGATGCGGGGTTCAAACCCTGACCTTATCCCTGTGCAGCCTGTTTCACCCAACCCTACCCGCTTAGCCACCTCCGGAGGTTATCCACAAGGGAGGTTATCCACAAGATAGGTATCATGCCTGCTCGGGGGGGGTTCCTTCCCTTCTCTGCCTGGTACAGGCATGCATGGCCCACATGAGGGGCCAGCCCGAAATGCCAGCAAATTAGTGCCCCAGGAGTGACCCTCAATCAGTGAAAGGGAGGAGGTGGGCAGTTCTTAGGGGTGCCCCCGTACTGTAGCTCAGAGGTCCCCCACAAAAACTGAGCCCTAGTTGCACCCTGTTCCAAGGACTACTGTAGCAACCGTTTTACTATGAGGATTTACAGATCCGAAATTCAGACCGAGCACACAGGGGAATGCTTGGCTCTGCCCCGCAGTGTCTGAGAATCCAGCTGGGAATACTGGAATGGTTAGGGGGCAACTTCAATGCCTAGAGATCAAAAGCCCTCTGGTGGCATCTTTCCCTGCATGCCAGGCACTGAGCTGGGATGGTCTGAAGCCTCAGCTCAGCTGGGGCAGATGACTGAAGTGCCTACACATGGCCTTGTCATGTATCTTGGGCTTCCTCACTGCATGGCGGCCTCCAGTAGTCAGATTTCCAATACCGCAGCTCAGGGGCCCCAGTGGACAAGGCAGGAAGCTGCATTGCCTTTTATGTACTCATCAGGGATGGAAGTTACACACTGTCACATTTGCTTTGCTATATTGGCTGAAGTTGTCACAAGTCCACCCAGATTCAATGGAAGCGGGTGTAGACTCTACCTCTTCATGAGAATTTGTGGCCATTTAAAAAATTCCCCCACCCCAGCTGCTGGCAGGGCATCCTTGACTGGCTCTCCTCCCCTCCTGGTCTCTCTGCCCCTCACCCACACTGCCTGCACCCAGGTGTTCATCTCAGCCACTCACTAACTGTAAGTCCCTAACCTCTCCCAGCCTCGGTTTCCTTAGCTATAAAATGGGGATACTAATGGTCCTGCCTCCCAGCATCAGTGTGAGGAGTAACCGAGATGCGGGCATGCAGTGTTTGTAGCTGAGTGCTTAGCATAGAGATTAGCCTTTTTTTTTTTTTTTTTTTTTTTTTTTTTTTTACAGAATCTTGCTCTATTGCCCAAGCAGGCTGGAGTTCAGTGGTGGGATCTTGGCTCACTGCAACCTCCACCTTCCGGGTTCAAGCGATTCTCCTACCTCGGCCTCCAGAGTAGCTAGGACTATGGTGTTCGCTACCATGTCCCACCAATTTTTGTATTTTTGGTAGAGATGGGGTTTTACCATGTTGGCCAGGCTGGTCTCAAACTCCTGACCTCAGGTGATTCGCCCGCCTTGGCCTTCCAAAGTGCTGGTATTACAGGTGTGAGTCACCACGCCTGGCTGGAGGTTTGCCATTTTTATGAGCTATTTCCTCATGATTGTGGCTAAAGCCAGCTCTTGTATCCAGTACCTCACTCCGAAAAATTGATGGTGCTTCACTCAATGGGTCCCAAATCTCTCTTGTGCAGGCTGCCTCCTCCCTTGAGGATGACAGCAACCCAGAGGGCAGCTAAGGTTACTGTTTAGGAATTTATCAGGTGTGAGCAATTGCATTTTCAAATAACTGCAACAGCGTCTCCCTCCTATCCCACGGGCTTACCCACAAGGTGACTGATTCTCCTGCCATCAAAAAGCAATGTCTGTGTCCCCTCCCCTTGAATCAGAATGGGCTTTTGTTGTCTGCTGCAACCAATACAGGAAGGCAGAGGTGATTTCCCAAGCAAGGTCCAAGAGGCAGGTTGTGTCTACCTTGCTGGCCGGACTACCTCTCTTGAAGAAGCCTTGAGCCACTATGTGAGCAGTCCAAGGCCCTGAGACTGCTGTGTGGTGAGGCCACATGAAGAGGACCTGACATTCATAAAGACAGACAGAGGCTCACTTAGCCCCGGGTGGTCGCAGATGCCCCGCCAACAGCAGCCTCTGCCCACCCCTGCTATTCCAGCTCCAGTTATCTGATTGTAGCCCCACACACAAGATGCTCCCCTGCCAGAAACACCTAGCTAAGCTCTCCCAAATTCCTCACCCACAAAGTAAGCACAATAGAATGCTTGTTTTATGGTGCTAAAGTTTGGGGTAATTTATTACTTAGTAAGAGTAACCAGCGGGGTGCGGTGGCTCAGGCCTATAATCCCAGCACTTTAGGAGGGAGAGGCAGGCGGATCACCTGAGATCAGGAGCTTGAGACCAGCCTGGTCACCATGGTGAAACCCCATCTCTAATAAAAATACAAAAATTAGCCAGGCATGGTGATGAGCGCCTGTAATCCCAGCTACTCTGGAGGCTGAGGCTGGAAAATCGCTTGAACCCAGGAGGCAGGGGTTGCAGCGAGCCAAGATGATGCCACTGCACTCCAGCCTGGGTGACAGAGTGAGACTCCGTCTCAAAAAAAAAAAAAGTAACCAGAGCACCAATTTAGGAACCATCCTATAGCAGGTAGCAGTGTAACTGAGCAACAAAATCTGTTCCCACTTAGCTTGCCGCTCTCTCTCCTGAGCCAGTCATGCCTGCAGGAACATCTCAAAGGTCGCCCTCACATGCCAGCCTGGCACCTCAATGCTGTATGTTCCCTAAAAGCACAGATTTGAGGCCTCCAAAGGGGTAAAGTGTGGTGGGTGGGCAAAGTGCAGTGGCTCATGCCTATAATCCCAGTGCTTTGGGAAGCCAAGGCTGGAGGATCACACGAGACCAGGAGTTCAAGACCAGCCTGGGCAACATAGCGAGATCCTGCTTCTATTTTAATTTTTAAATTTTTTAAGTGTGCTGGATTATCTGACACTTCTGTGACCTCCTAGTGAGAACAAAACACCAGGGATCAGCAACCTGGATCCCTTCACAAGGGTTTCCAAAGGGAATCCTTTGGCCCCATGGCACTTCTATTTATTTATTTAGAGATGGAGTCTTGCTCTGTCACCCAGGCTGGAGTGCAGAGGCTCACTGCAACCTCCGCCTCCCAAGCTCAAGCAGTTCTCCTGCCTCAGCCTCCGAGTAGCTGGGATTACAGGCGTGTGCCACCATGTCCAGCTAATTTTTGTATTTTTAGTAGAGATGGTGTTTCACCATGTTGGCCAGGCTGGTCTCAAACTCCTGACCTCAAGTGATCTGCCTGCCTTGGCCTCCCAAAGTGCTGGGATTACAGGCGTGAGTCACCACGCCCAGCCCCCATGGCACTTCTGTGACATTGATGGGGCAAGTGCAGCAGAAGTAGGCATGGCGGAATCCCTCTTGCCTCTCTTGAAGGATGGTGATACCTGTCTGGGCCCTGGTAGGGTTTGATCTGCCCTCACGGCACCTCCACCTACTCTGAAAACCCTCAGGCGGAGGCCAGGCGCAGTGGTTCTTGCCTAAAATCCCAATACTTTGGGAGGCTGGGGTGGGAGGATCGCTTGAGTACAGGAGTTTGAGGCCAGCCTGGACAACATGGGGAAACCCTGTCGCTACAAAAAATACAATACTAGCTGGATGTGGTGGTGCACGCCTGTAGTTCCAGCTACTAAGGAGGCTGATGCGGGAGGATTGCTGTAGCCCAGAAGGTCGAGGGTGCAATGAGCCAAGATCACGCCACTGCACTCCAGCCTAGGTCCACAGAGTGAGAAAAAAAAAAAAACCTGGCCCAGCTGGGATGGGAGTGCCCTCCTGCTGAAGGCAGGAGTCAGGCCGAGGCAGCAACAGAAGAGGAGGATAGAAGCTGCCTGGCCTCACTGTCGTCTCTGCCACCGAGTGGAAATATTTCCATTTGGTGGCTTAGTCCTTGCGACGCGGCCCTTGACCCTGTTGGTGGTACCAATTCTCATAACAGGCTCTCCAGAGCATCCTCTTGCCATTCGCCAGAGTGATTTAGGAGCTTCCCGCACGGATTCCACAACACTGCCCTGCGACATGCCCATTTTATAGAGGAGGACAGCTGAGTCACTCAGAGACTCAAGAGGCTTGCCCGAGGTGACGAAGTGGCAGAGCTGGGGCTGGGCCCAGGCCCATTGGGCAATACTGTCCTAGGCAGAACAGCCAGGGCAGGTTCCCAACCTCACCCAGGACCCTCAGAGTTTTGGGGCTCCCCGTCCAGTGCCCCCAGCTGCCTGTTTCCTCTGCCCTGTTTCCTTCTCCTCCTCTGCACCACCTCTTTTTCCTCCCTCCTTCTCACTCACTGTTGTTTATTTGCTTGTTTTGTTTTGAGGCAAGGTCTCACTCTGTTGCCCAGGCTATAGTGCACTGGTGTGATCATAGCTCATTGCAGCTCTGATTTCCTGAGTTTAAATGATCTTTCCGTCTCAGCCTCGGTAGCTGGGACTACAGGCATGTCACCACACCGGGCTAATTTTTGTTGCTTTTTTTTTTTTTTTTTTTTTTTTGTGGATACAGGGTTTCACTATGGTACCCAGGCTGGTCTCGAACTTCTGACTTCAAGTTGATCTGCCTACCTCAGCTTCCCATGAGCCACCATGCCTGGCCTAATTTCTGCCACTTTCTGACATTCTTGGAGAAGAGGGTCTAGAGGCAGCAAAGTTCTAGAGGTCCTCTCCACTGCTGGGGAAAAATGCCACCAGATGGCATAACGTTATAGTTAAAAGCGCAAGCTCACGAAGTCCAAAGACATGGCTGTGAAATTCAGCTCTGCAACTTACTAACCTTGAGCCTCAGGGTCCTCATCTGTAAACTGGAAATAATTAATAGTACCCGACTCATAAGGTAATAGGCTTAAATTAGATAATACAGATTAGTGGTTTAACCCAAGGCTACCCCAGCTCAATAATATTAACTAACACAATCATCGCCACCATCATTACTTGTAATAATGAGGGGGGTAAGTGATAGGCACTCAGCAAATATTAGTTTTTTGGGTGGGGGATTGAGATGAAGTCTCGCTCTGTCGCCCAGGCTGGAGTGCAGTGGTGCAACCTCAGCTCACTGCAACCTCTGCCTCCCAGGTTCAAGCAATTCTCCTGCCTCCTGTCTATGGCTGGGACTATAGGCACACACCACCACTCCCAGCTAATTTTTTTTGTATTTCTAGTAGAGGCAGGGTTTTGCAATGACTCCTAGCCTCAAGTGATGCTCCCGCCTTTTCCTCGCAAAGTACTGGGATCACAGGCGTGAGCCACTGCACCTGGCCAATTCCTTTACTTTCTTAACAAACTTGCTTTCACTTTTTTCTATGGATTTGCCCTGAATTCTTTCTTGTACAAGATCCAAGAACCCTCTCTTGGGGTCTGGATCAGGACCCCTTTCTGGTAACAGCTAGGACTACAGGTGTGTGCCATCATGCCTGGCTAATTTTTTTTTTTTTAAAGTAAAGACAAGGTCTCACTACCCAAGCTGGTCTCAAACTCCTAAGCTACAGCAATCCCCCAGCCTGGGCCTCCCAAAGTGCTAGGATTACAACCGCGAGCCACTGCGCCCAGTCCTGCCCCTACATATTATATACTGTATTCATACAGCAACATGAAACTAGAAAAAAGAAAATGCTGTTAAGAAAATTGTCTGGGGACAGGCGCGGTGGCTTACACTGGTAATCCCAGCACTTGGGGAGGCCGAGGTGGGCAGATCACCTGACATCAGGAGTTCGAGACCAGCCTGGCCAACATGGTGAAACGCCGTCTCTACTAAAAAATACAAAAATTAGCATGGCTTGGTGGTACAGACCTGTAATCTCAGCTACTCAGGAGGCTGAGGCCGGAGAATCACTTGAACCAGGGAGGTGGAGGTTGCAGTGAGCCAAGATTGTGCCACTGCACTCCAGCCTGGGCGACAGAGTGAAACTCTGTCAAAAAAAGAAAGAAGGAAGGAAGAAAGGAAGGAAGGAAGGGAAAGAAAGAGAAAGAAAGAAAGAGAGAGAGAAAAAATATAAAATCATCTGGGCACAGTGGCTCATGCCTGTAAGCCCAGCCCTTTATGAGTCCAAGGTGGGTGGATTGCTTGAGCCCAGGAGTTCAAGATCAGCCTGGGCAACATGGTGAAACCCCGTCTCTACAAAAAATACAAAAATTACTGTGGTGGTGCGAGCCCGTAGTCCCAGCTACTCGGGAGGCTGAGGCAGGAGGATCAACCACCTGAGCCTGGGAGGTGGAGGTTGCAGTGAGCCGTGATTGGGCCACTGCACTCCAGCCTGGGTGACAGAGCGAGACCCTGTCTCAAAAAAAAGAGAAGGAAAATCATGAGGAAGAGAAAATATATTTACTATTCATTAAATGGAATTGGATCATCATAAAGGTCTTCATCCTTGTCTTCACGTTGAGTGGGCTAAGGAGGAGGGGAGGAAGGAAGGGGTTGCTCTGGTTGCCCCCCGGGTGGCAGAGGTGAAAGAAACTCCGCATCCATGCGGACCTGCGCAGTTCAACCTGTGGTGTTCAAGGCTCAGCTATTTTCACCCAGCTTTCGTATCCTTATTATGAACTAAAAATTAAGCTCTTTTTAAAAACGGATGTTTAGGCTGGGCACAGTGGCTCATGCCTGTAATGCTAGCACTTTGGGAGGCCGAGGTGGGTGAATTGCCTGAGCTCAGGAGTTTCAGCCCAGCCTGGGCAACATGGTGAAACCCCATCTCTACTAAAAATACAAAAAATTAGCTGGGCGTGGTGGCACTCGCCTGCAGTCCCAGCTACTCAGGAGGCTGAGGCACGAGGATCTCTTGAACCTGGGAGGCAGAGGTTGCAGTGAACCCAGATCAGGCCACTGCACTCCAGCCTGGGCAGTGGAGCGAGACTGTCTCCAAAAAAAAAAAAGAAAAAAAAGATTTTTAATCACATAAATAATGCACAAAATATTACTACTTTAAAAAAAACATTTTAAACATGATCTTAAACTTCTTTTAAAAAAGACATTTTAAACATTTAAACATGACAGTCCTGTGACTTTCTGTTTTGCTCACTGTCTCCTCCCCACATCCATTCCTAGCTCTCCAGAGGTTATCTCTGTTATTTTGCGGCAGCTGCCTCGGGCATTTTTCTACGTATTTGCATGCATATATACTTATCCTTTGAAATAAACAGTGTGGTTTGTGTGCATTTGATTTGTTTTCACACAAAGGGATCAGACAGATCATATCATTCTACAACTTGCTTTTTTTACTCAATAACACATCTTGTAATTTACCAATGCCAGCAGGAAAAGAAGGAGGGAAGGACTTCAGATCTGGAAGCTGGGCAGACAAACCTCAAGGGTGAAGGCCCACATTGGACAAACTACTCGTTGGTCACTGGACACTTGTGTTCAAGACACTCCCCTGTGCTCTCCAGAGGCTTATCTGGTTTATCTCTTTTTTCCTTTCCTTTTTTTTTTTTTTTTTCACCTTTACTACTTCTTCCAGGATAGATAATCTTGGCAAACAAATCACAATCCGTTCTCTGCATGAAAGATCCACAAGTCCCAGGTTCTAAAATATGAAAACAGGTCAGGCACAGTGAGTGGCACATGCCTGTAATCCCAGCACTTTGGGAGGCCAAGGTGGGCAGATCACTTGAGGTCAGGAGTTCGAGACCAGCCTGGCCAACATGGCAAAACCCCGTCTCTACTAAAAATACAAAAATTAGCTGGCTGTGGTAGTGGGCACCTGTAATCCCAGCTACCTGGGAGGCTGAGGCAGAGACAATTGCTTGAAGCCGGGAGGTGGAGGTTGCAGCGAGCCAAGATCACGCCACTGCACTCCAGCCTGGGAGACAGAGCAAGACTCCGTCTTAAAAAAAAAAAAAAAAAAAAGATATTATAACACTGTATTTTTACTGTATCCTTTCTATGTTTAGATACACAAATACCTACCATTGTGTTACAACCGCCTACAGTAGTCCATATAGCACCATGCTGTACAGGTTTGTGACCTAGGAGCAATAGCCTACACCATATAGCCTAGGTGTTGCAGTAGGCTATGCTATTTTGGTTTGTGTAAGTATGCTCTGAGATGTTCACACAGTGATGCATTTCTCAGAACATAGTCCTATCACTAAGTGACAATTACATATATACATATACATATGCATTCCCTATTAAAGGTAGATTCTAATTTACTCTCTGATGCTAAGATAAAGAGCACTATTCCAATAATTGGATCGCTCCTATTGCTCCAAGGCATGCCTGTATCCCTCAGTCAGTGTTGGAGAGTCTTAATAATTCTATTTTTAAATTTTCAGATTTCATGCTGACATGCTCTTTAGTCTGCACTTGAAATTCCAGTGGGCCCTTGACATTGGAAAAGGTCTGGTCTGGGGACCTGTGAAAATCTCCAAATGGAGAATTCTCTCACTCACGATTAATCACTATAAGCTATTTCTGCCTCAGGGATATAAACGACGCAGATCTTGGGATGGCAATGCAAAGCTTCCCCAAATTACAAATGACCAGATGCTGAGGGTCTTTAGGGTAGTTAATGAATCCTGGAAACCACCCATGTTATATCCTTTAAAATCTACTGTACAACATTCTCCATGCTTATTTTTTTCCTCTTGATTTATTTGAAAAATCGTGTTACTATTCAAACATATTTGCTGTTTCTCCCTGGAGATAGACTATATTTCTCTGCCACTTGATCAGTGCTTGGCCACGACTTGCTTTGGCCACTTAAATGTGAGCAGAAGTGCCATATGCCACTCACTTCTAGGCAAAAGCTTTAAAAGCCAATGTATGCTACTTACTTCTGCATCCTATTGACAACAGGCAAACATTCTTCAACCAATAAAACACGAACAAAAGTAGTGCCTAGCACCTGAGGCAGAAGCTTTAAAAACCAGTTCATGCTTTGTCACTCGCTTCTTCCTCTGCCCTGATGAAGCTTAATGTTCCAGACAGAGGCTGCTATCAGCCTTGGCTGAAGAGTAAACAGGACATGTAGTGGAGGCACCACCATGTTCATGTATCCAGTGAGAAATAACCTGTATTGTTGTAAACTACTGAGGTTTTAAGGCTTGTTACTGTAGCATAACCTAGACTCTCCTTATTGATACAGTTTCATTTTATCAAGGCTTCTAGTTAGTAGTATCTAGAGGCATTGCAATGTTATCAATAGGAATGGTTTGCGAAACTAGTCACAACCACAGTATGTGGATTTTTCTTTTCTCTTTTTTTTTTTAGACTGAATCTCGCTCTGTTGCCCAGGCTGGAGTGCAGTGGCATAATCTCAGCTCACTGCAACCTCCACCTCCCAGGTTCAAGTGATTCTCCCGCCTCAGCCTCCCGAGTAGCTGGGATTACAGGCACCTGCCACCACGCCTGGCTAATTTTGTGTGTGTGTATTTTTTTGTAGAGACAGGGTTTCACTATGTTGGCCAGGCTGGTCTTGAACTCCTGACCTCAGGTGATCTGCCTGCCTGGGCCTCCCAAAGTGCTGGGATTACAGGTGTGAGCCACTGCACCTGGCTTTTTTTTTTTTTTTTTTTTTTTTTGAGACAAGATTTTGCCCTTCTTGCCCAGGCTGGAGTGCAATGGCACATTCTCAGCTCACTGCAACCTCCACCTCCTGGGTTCAAGCGATTCTCCTGTCTCAGCCTCCCAAGTAGCTGGGATTACAGGTGCCCGCCACCACGCCTTGCTACTTTTCGTATTTTTAGTAGAGATGGGGTTTCACCATGTTGGTCAGGCTAGTGTCGAACTCCTGACATTGGGTAATCTGCCCATCTCGGCCTCCCAAAGTGCTGGGATTACAGGTGTGAGCCACCGCACGCGGCCGAATTTTTCTTTTTTAACCTCTAAGAATCTTTCCCTTTCTTCTTTGGACAAGATCATCTCATCATTCATTCATTTCACAAATACTGAGAGCCAACCAAATGCCAGGCATTCGTGGTAGGTGGTAGGGAGAGCAATTAACAAGACAAACATAGACCTTATGTCAGCAGAGGCTTTATTCTAGTGGAAAAGGCAGACGATAAACATATAACTGCATGATGATTTAAAAGCAACTGTGATAAGTGCTACAACAAGATGATGAAGTCGAGGGTGTCAGTAGAACAATTAACAGTGGACATGACAAGCTCAGGGTCATGTTCATCTTCTGTGCCCCCAAATATAAGTAACCTGCTCAAAGTTACTCAACCAGTAAAAGAGGGGGAAACAAAACTGTCTTCCTACTTAGGGATTCTCCGGTCTTTGGACCAAACCTTGGACTATAACTTACATTTGGGCCAATAGCCTTGTTTTCCCTATTTATACTCAGGGAAAGCCAGCTGGAATATGCATGAATCAACATGATATATTTCAGAGATATATTTCTAAAATTCAAAACAGAAGTTATCACTGATACTTGGTTCACTTGAACAACCGTGTTCATGAGAGTTGATACCATTGCCATTCCTTGATTTTTACAAGCATAGCAAAGTTAAAACGCTCAACACACCCAGAGTTGGCAATAAATGGATGTGTTGGCATGGTCCTCCTCATGCTGGCACTTCAACAACACAGCAAGCTATGTATTTTTGAACAGGGGTTGGAACATTTTTCCTGAAAGTGATCTCTAATCTTGCCAAATTCTTTTATTTTGCCATAATTTATGAATTATTCTACTTGGCATTATTGAATGCAAAATAAGTTTACTAAGCACCTACTATGTGCCAAACCCTAGGGATACAGGGAAAAATAAGTCTCTGCTCTAAAATAACTCACAGTCTAGGAGAGAAGTCATTAACAAATAAAGAACTATGCTTTGGTTATTGGTCAAGTATTCCTCATACTTCTTTAGAATGCCCAAAGCTCTCTTGGCATAATGACACAGTGAGGGGTGAGGGTGGGGTCATCAAGGAAAGTCATTAGGACTTTTTTCCCCAAGAAAGGGCCTTGCTGTGTCACCCAGGCTGTACTGCGGTGGCGGGATCATAGCTCACTGCAGCCTTGACCTCCAGGGCTCAGGTGATCCTCCCCCTCCGGCCTCCCAAGTAGCTGGGACTACAGGTGTATGCCACCACGCCCGGCTAATTATATTTTTTGTAGAGACGGGGGTCTCACTATGCTGCCTAGGCTGGTCTGGAACTTCTGGGCTCAAGAGTTCTGCCTGCCTTGCCCTCCCAAACTGCTAAGATTACAGGCATGAGCTACCGCACCCGGCCGATATTGGATTTTATTTATTTCCTTTTCTTGGTGCTCATCTTCCTTCACAACTTCAAGATGGGCATAAGATGTTTGACAACATGGTTCTTCATTAAGTCCAACTCCTTATCATAATAGGGCTTGGGAAATATTAAACACGAGGGCAATCGTGCTAACACAAAAATGGGCGCCCGCTAAACCTTGTTACTTGTTTGCTCACTTATAAGAAGAGCCAACTCAAAGGCTCAACTGAATTCCAGCACTAAGATTCCTTCCGTGCTGTAGAAGATCTATACCTGGTCACTTCCATTAAAGTTACATAGGCGTTCCAAGAAGCCTCCTGCAATACAGTTGTGACTCAGCAGGTATGGGAGTAATGACGGTCCTGTGGTATTTCCTGCACCCCGAGTCCCAGAGTTTGTGAAGGACCCTGTAAGAGGACACCACGCTGGCTTTTCAGTGGGCGCGTCCCTCCTGGGGGCGTCACCAGGCAACCCCAGGCGGAAGTGGCGGCGGCCCAACCTCATGCAAACTGCAGTGTTAAGAACTGGGGCCCAGGACTCCCCGCAAATGTGGGACACTGACATTCTGTGATGCTGTCCCAATGCCCTTTCAAAGCGCTCAGCCCCCAAATTCCCAACCAACAGCCATTTCAGGGAGGTGCTGCCCAGGACCAGGCTTTTGATGAACCACGACTGTTCGGGGTGCCGTCTTGGGAGAGCCACGTCAGTCCCTCTGAGATTCCAAACGGCCGACGGCGGACACCTCGGGACCACATCCTAGCCTCGGGGACCTGTCAAGACGCCATCGACGGTCCTGGACCAAATCCCGCCCGGGAAGGGAAGGGTCGCTACCGGACCCTGGAGACCGACGGCTGCCTGGCGATCTGAACCCACCCCGGGGCTGCCGTCCCGCCCCCATTTCCGATCGGTCGAAGGTCACGTGCCCTGACCCCGCCCCGCAGACGCGGCTCCTTTAGCTGAGAGCGTCCCGGCTTTCCCTTCCGCCGGAAGTAGGGCGACTTTCCTTTTCCGGCTACGGGTCCCCAAGCGGAGCGGGAGGCCGGACCGGGGAGCCGAGCGGCGGCGTCGGCGGCGGGGGCGACGGCGGCGGGGGCGGTAATGGCGGAGCTGGTGCAGGGGCAGAGCGCTCCTGTGGGGATGAAGGCCGAGGGCTTCGTGGATGCCCTGCACCGGGTCCGGCAGGTACGGGCGCAGCCGGCTGGCAGGAGCACGAGATCCCGAGGCGGGGCCTGGCGGGCGGGGAAGAGGGGTTCGGGCCTGGGGGCGGGAGGCCGCCTGAACCGACGTCTCAGCTGGGCCGGGCCCATTCCGTGGGGTTCCTACACCCGGGAGGATCCGGGTGGATAAGGCCACTGCGAGGCCCAGGCGCGACCTGTCGGGCGGGTCTCCCAGCTGCCTGAAGTCGCTGGGAAAGGGTTTGCTTAGAGCGTCTGGCCCCATCGTGCCCCAGCGGCCAGCCTGGACCCACAGTGTAGCTAGCGCGGGGTTCTGAACCTCGCGAGGGGAGGGGTCCGGGAAGCCCACGGGGAGAATCTGGGTGTAGACGTAAAGCAGCTGTCTCACGCCCAGTAGCTTGTTAAAACTTGGGAAACATCGTCTTTAGACTTTCTGTTGAGTAGAAGGAACTCGAGGGCATCTTATATGTGAGGGTGCTCTTTGGAGAGGTGAGAGAGGGAGGTGTTACATGTGTGGGGGTGGTCCCCAAGATGTAGAAATTTCTCATGGCAAGCTTGCCTCTGCTGGGGAGAATGATACGGCCTCATTCCGACATTGAAACTTTACTGTCTGACAATGTCGTGCATTTTGTCAGAGTTAAATTAACTGGGTTTTAAAAGGCTCCAGGCTTCCCCAGAGAGTGAATATGGGACCTGCCAAAAATACTTATTGGCTTCTGGCATGATACTTAGAACAGAACGTGTTCTTCAGTTGTATCTAAAACTTACTAACAAGTTAGCCTTAACACTTAAACTTCCTCTGTTAAGTGTCTATGTCCTCGTCTCTTCTTATGTAATTGTAAGCGCACTGATACTTTAAAAGATGGGCTATAACTAATTACTGCTTGATTCCTAACAGAAAGCCACAGGAGTCATTGTATTAGAAGAAGGTCTTCACTCGGGCGCTTGAAGATATGGTCTTTACATCTCTTTCCAGTATTCCAGGGGAGGGAACCCTACCTGTTTCCCTGATACTGACTTTTCATGTTATATATTGATGCTCCTATAGACATTATATTGGATCCCAGAACTTTCCAAACCTGTGGTTCCACCTAAAATTTTATCTGATGAATTGTTACTTTACTGCCTAGGTGCCAACCAGTACAGTAGTGAGTATCCATCTTACTTAGACTTCAGATCCACCCATGGCTGTAATGGATGAACATGCCACCCAGCTCCCCTTCCACCACTCTGCTTGCTGGCGTGTTACAGTGCTCTCCTCTACAGTACAGGGTCCTGAACCTTGTTTCTCCCTGGCTACTAATATGTAATGGCTTTCGCTCTGTGCTGATGTGTGACAGTCACCTTGTTGGCCTTCTATGTCCGGGAAGAATTATAGTCACTGCCCTAAAGGGCTCAGATCCTCAGTTTGCAGAAGGCCTGTAGTTGAACATAAAGTGAATTTTGAACCATTGAGAAGACATTCCGCTTCTCTTGAGCCAGTGGTTGAACTCATATTCTTGGACAACCTGCTCCAGAGGGAGACCCTCTGTTAAATGCTGACCTAATGTGGATTGTTGAAGCAGTGGTGTTTACTACTAGCAGTGAAAACTTCATTGGAATTGTTCTCAGCTCTGAAATGCACCATTGACTGGAGCAGTAATAAGCCCAATGGAGACAGGGCTGTAAGTGTGTTGCTTCTGAATGTTAACAGCTGGAGGTCCATACTATCTCCAAGGATTTGATGGCCTTTAAAAACTAAAGAAAAAAACAGGTTGGTGGGTAATTTTAGGTTTATTGTATATAGATTTGCTGGGCAAGAATGGAACGTTAGAAATCTGTAATACTGTATGCTGATGGTAAACATACTCAAAGGATCTCATCTGGGCATCTGGAAGGTGATAGTTCTTTCTCTTTGTTATATACACAGCATGTTACAGAGATGTGATTTTTCTCCCCATTAAACAGAACTAAAAGACAGTATATTTATTTAAATGCAAAGCTTTTTCCCCTTTTATGTCTCCTCATAAACCCCAGAGACAGTCTGTAAGGCCCTCTTAAATTTGTCAAAGAGCAGTAAAGTGTCTCATGCTCAGGTTTTCTAGCAGATCGTAATAGAGTCTCAGTTGACCCTGCTGGGATTTGAACCTGCAGTTTCTATTAAGTCTGGTGTGTGAAGTCCAACACCTTATCAACTAGGCTTTTCCTCTGACATCTTGAAGCCTCAGTGTATATCTTTGGACTCTTTGCAGCAAAGTGCATCAGTTGTTAGTTTACTCTGAGCATGGTATTCCTAGGTTGAAAAGAAGTCTCTGAAGATGTCAAATAAAATGTAAACATTTTCCCCAGCAGTGTGAAGTCTAGTGAGTTAATGTTTGGCACAAGCAGGTAATTTACATCCATTCTATAGGGTAGTAGAAATGTGATCTGGGCAAGTCACAGTGGCTCATGCTTGTAATCTCAGCACTTTGGGAGGCTGAGGTAGGAGGATGGCTTGAGCTCAGGGGTTTGATACCAGCCTGGGCAACGTAGCGAGACCTTGTCTCTACTAAAAATTAAAAAAATTAGCTGGTTGTGGTGGCCCACCCTTGCAGTCTCAGCTGTTTGGGAGGCTGAAGCAAGAGACTAGCTTGAGCATGGAGATCAAGGCTGCAGTGAGCTGTGATCGCTCCGCTGCCTTCCAGCCTGAGTGGCAGAGCGAGACACTGTCTCAAAAAAAAAAAAAGAAAGAAATGTGATCTCATTCAGTTCCATGGATGAAGATCTAAAAACTGCTGGATACTAAAAAACATCTTGTCTACTTTTCCCAAGTCATTGGCTGATTAGCAGAAGTAGTGTTTCTTCAACTAGTTCAGGTAAGACAAAATCCTGTTCCACAGCCGTCCTCTGCACTTCTGTCCTGACTGTCTGCCTAGGTTACAAGGGGACCTCTGGATGAGTAGCTCCAAGTCTGGTTTATGTTGTTCCCTTCTCCTAAAAATATTTTTAAATGTTCCTAGAAAGTCTGCCATTGATAATTTAGTAGCACCTGTCATCACGCGTGAGCAATCCCTTGTTAGGATAGCGTGATGCCACAGTGCATTATAGGTTGACAGCAGCCTTCCACAAGCTGGACCAGCTAGCTGTCTGCCAGTCATCGCCTAAATAGAAGTTGTTCTCCGAGAAACTACTAATACTTTTTAGGACTTTAAAAAGCATTAGATCTGTTTTGATCTAGATAGACCCACTCAATGCCTCTGGATTGTATAACTACAGCATTTAATGTTGATACAGAATGCAGTCTAAATGGTGCTTCATGGAGTTCAGCATCATGGTGGCACTACACTCAAATGAGTGTGACCAAGCCATTGTAGAATCAGTAGAAAGTAACCTTTTGACAGATTTTTAGGCCCCAACCTCTTCTTCACTGGCACCTATTTTGGGGAAACGTTGGTTGGTGTGGGGCCTCAGAAGTTCCACAGTCCTGAAAATCTCTCCCAGTGCTGCTGTTTAACACTTTAAGCCTGAGCAGTAGGTAATTTGGGATATGTGCTGTATACCCTGGGCTGATTTAGAACTTTAATGCTTGAAGATTCTGACTTTTTAGAACAAGCACTAAGTTTCTTTTTAAGAGAACACTGTACGTCTACCATTAAAAGAAAAAGCCTCCATTCATTGGCCAGTGGGTTCGCCCTGAGAGGCTCATTTAACACATGGTTTTGACTCCCGGTTCAGTCAAGTGTACTGAACACTCAAGAGATCTAAGTGGTACTCCACTGAGACTGTCTTGTACATGTGCAGTGATTGAATAGCTCAAGTCAGCATTTCACAAGGGACTAACTCCTGCCTGTACACTCATTTCAGCTTTCATAAACACTTGAAGGAAACTAGTGTCTGCAGGAAATCCATGGGCTGCTCCTGTAGCTTTACATTGTTGGGACCCAGTAGAGTACCTGGCAGAGTGAATCTTCCTTAAAGGGTTTTGGTGACGTCACTGAGTGTGTATGCACCACCACATGTTAATGGAAGTGCTGAATTTCATACTGGGTATTGGAAAGTAGATAGTAAATAAACTATATATTCCACTGTATGTCTCTAAGGCTTTTCTCATTTGCAGGTGAGAACATTTATAATGTGATAATTTATCATATAATATAATTATTTTGGGATAGAGACAGGGTCTCACTATGTTGCCCAGGCTGGTCTCGAACTCCTGGCCTCAAGCAATCCTCCCACCTCAGCCTTTCAAAGCGCTGGGATGGGTGTGAGGCACTGTGCCCCCATGCCTGGCTGTCTTTATTTTAAAATCTGATCGCCAATTACCAAACTGATTTCTTCTGAAATACCAGTTATTTCATAGATAGAAATTTACTTAGACCACAGTTCTCAAACTTGTGGCCTGTGAGCTATAGAAGACTTACTGTGGGGGCCTGCAGGCATGCTTTGTTTGACACACACAGCACCGACACTTAAAAACTAGAGTGATTTTTGGCTGGGCACTGTGGCTCATGCCTGTAATCCCAGCACTTTGGGAGGCCGAGGCGGGTGGATCACTTGAACTCAGGAGTTCGAGACCAGCCTGGTCAACATGGCGAAACCCCGTCTGTGCTAAAAATACAAAAATTCACTGGGCGTGGTGGCAGGCTCCTGTAATCCCAGCTACTCAGGAAACCGAGATGGGAGAATAGCTTGAACCTGGGAGGCGGAGGTTGCAGTGAGCCGAGATTGCACCATTGCATTCAAGCCTGAGTGAAAAGAGCAAAACTTTGTCTCAGAAAACAAAAGAAACTAGAAGGATTTTGCATTAAAAAAAAGAGAGATTTCGGGCTGGTCATGGTGGCTAACGCCTGTAATCCCAGCACTTTGGGAGGCTGAGGCAGGTGGATCACTTGAGGTCAGGAGTTTGAGACCAGCCTGGCCAACATG